>NW_016910923.1:193403-221265 GCF_001483705.2 Eufriesea mexicana
GAATGCTCGCGAGCATTACGGCCGACCGTGCACCTGCGCACGAGAGGACCATTGAACATTGTCGGGGATGCATCGCGGCTAACGTTACAGGTTTCCTCTTCCGCGAGCGTCCGAGCGGACTAGCGCGGCGAGGCACGGGAAGCCGCTTTTACACCTGAATGTATATCCGCCGCGATCCGTGTACACCGTTGCGGTACACACTGCTAGAAGTCGTAAAGTAAATCAGCTATGATCGACCGGCCACGCTCCTCGCGAGCCAGTTGCTCTCTTAGACTCGGGCCAGGATCGCGTGGACGCGCGTCGGGGATTATGGTAGTACGAAGGGGATGCTGGGATGAGTCAGGGTCGGGGCACGATTTCTCGATAAATTATAAAATCGACCAGGAAACCGAGAAACCGCGAGCGTGTTCCCGGCTTTCTTTCGTCTTGTTCTCGCTGCGAATTTTTCGCGACTCGACACGCGGCGAATGTTAACGACCACGTGGACGTTGCAGCGGGCAGGGTTGAATCGGTATCGGATGGATAATCGTCGTCGGATAATCGTCGCGTACGCGAGTACCCTATATGGACGCATTCGAAGGTGTTCTTGCAAATTAAGCGCGGAGAGAGAGAGAGAGGTCCTTGACCACAACGACTGGTGGAAGGGTTCAGAGTTCAGCGGGAGACAATGGCATCTCGGTGGTCTTCCTTGAACCGATCCCAAGGTCGAGGCACCCTGTCGTCCGATGCTAGGTATCGGTAAATTAGTACGTTTCCAGCTATCTCTGAATCTCCTTAACGAACTCGAATCGTTCTCCTCGAATCGCGAGGATGTCCTCGAGGAATCTTGCTGACGTAAAGAGATCGCGATAGAGGAAGGACACTCCGAGGCATGTACTGCACGGCGCGGTATTTTAATCCGAAACGAGGCTCGGTCGTCGAGGGGTTGTTATCGAGAGACGAAATAAAGAAAGGAGAACTGGCGCTCGGTGCGGAGAGAGGAAGAGAGGAAGGACGAAGTTGGACCGCGTTGTCGGGTCATTCGAGGGGCGATTTAATATAAATCGAGAAGACGAATGGCGCGCGCGGCCTCCTTGACTCGCGCGCGCGCGCAGTGTGTATCCCTAGGCGTACATGTATTTAAACAGGCGTTTAACATAATTCATCTACTCTCCGCTCTCTCGCGGCCTCTCTTTCTGCTCGGTACGCCTCGATCCTCTTCCACCTTCCACTCCTTTTCCGCTTGCTCTCTGCTCCGCCTCCTCCTCTTTTACCTTGCCAGCCGACTTAGGCGAGTTCCACGTAATCGCGACCAAGCGAGAGGGCTCGTCTTCCTTCTTCGGTGAACTGATAAATGCGCGAATCGGTCGACGAAACTCCAACAACGAACGCTCGTATAAATGCAAAGTGGCTTTTGGGATAGGTCAGCGGACTGTGACAGCCAAGCGTTCCGAGTACGCTTCAGGGAAGAGAAGCAAAGTAGGAACCTGTTACGCGTGTCTTAACACAGTGACAATTATCGACGAGATAATCGTGTTAAACGCGACAATCGGTTTAACTAGGCGAAGCGTCGTAACGCGTGAACGTACAGACTTTCCCGACGAGTTCGTTAACCCCCTGCCTTACGATTTAAGTTCCCATGGCGCGTGCCATAATCAACGGCACAGTCGGTCGCACGACGAGCCGTTTCGTGCGAACGCGAAGAATAACACCTAACCGACGAGTCCAGAGTTGTCAGGCAGAAAAACATCCGCGTAAATTAAGGAAAACATGGCGCGAGCCTGACCTACCCTGTTTACGTTCGACTCTGTCTATCGACTATGGCTCTCGTTGAGGCACTACTCGTGTTTGGCCCGATTTCCTTATCACGTGATATTATGGGCGAATAGATTAACGCCGGTGTATGGTATTTGTACGTTAAATTTCGAGAAACGTTTCCTACCTTGTCCACTGCTGCTTCCTGGCATCGGCAGGCATCGACAGGCATCGTGCTCCTTGCTCGTGACGGCTCTGTCCAGCTTGAAAGGTCCGACGAATCCATTCTCGTCCACCTAGAAAATGAGCAACCGTTTATAATCACGCGTTGGAGCCGTGCACGATCTCGTAGTTACGCGCAAAGGCATGTCAAGCGAGACGTGACGGGATCGTAAAAGCGGATCGAACGAGATGGCGATGCATACGCGCGTAATTGACGTCTCGTTTGTCGTTATTAGTCCCGGAGTTTCCCGCCAGCAACGTGGCCTCGAAGCCTGGACTATCGACTAGCGTTCGAGGACGCGTCGTTAACCGAATTATTGTCAGAACAGCGCGAAAAGGGGGGTGTACCGGGGGTACGTCGCGATTCCACGGATGTTTTCGACTTGTCGTCGTGCATCGGGGCCCTTTGTTATTAGGCGCGGAAGCTCGTAAAGCATGCCAGCGAGCACGACCGAGACAAGGGCGCATAATACGGGGCCCTACATAATTACCGCGTCGCGGGGAAGCTTTATGGCGGCGCGCTCACCGAGTATTAATTTTCTTTCGCGCCGTACTCGAAGCTGGCGCGCGAAGGAACACGGCCGGAAAGCGAGAGACGAGGAGAAGAAACGGGCTGCGGAGACGAATCGGGGTGGAAGGACGGGTAAATGCGAGAGATGCTCGACGCTGTAGAGCGCGGCGTGTACACCGCGCGTACAGCGCGACGGCGCCGGCCAATGCCCACAGATAGCCGCGCGTTCGAGCTCGCGCGATTTTATCGGCTCTCCTCCGTATATACACCTTCGTCTGCCTGCGCGCCGATCGTCCGTCTCGCCGTCACCTCCTACCGCCTTTTCGCCTTCCCTCCTTCGCCACTCGCTTCATTCCTCTCGGGACCAACCGCCTCCGCCGTTGCCCGTCGTATTCTCGAATCGCGGTATTAATTATTGCCCCGAGAACGCCGCTGGACTTCCTAGTCTTTCATCCGCTGGCCCATACCCCGTGCCAAGAGACCTCTATCGCGCCAATTACCGTGCCCAGTTCCGATGCCATCTAGATTCGTTCCGCTAACGACCAGGACTGCTACTCGCGCTTAGACTCGCGACCAAGGCCGTCCTCTCCGCGTCTTCCACCCGCGGAGAACGACCTTGCTTACGGTCGTCGGGACTTTTCGGAAGGGACCCAAAGTCTCGCGTGGAAGGTCCACGGGGTAGAAGCGAACGCGAGATGGCACGACCTGGCCGGTTCGATACGGAAGGAGGGGTGGTTCGAGGATTGCTCGCTAGATGGCTATCAGGGTCGAAATCGGTCCACCAGGTGATCAGATATAGCCTGGGGAACAGCTGCGCGCCTAACCTCTCCGTATCGTACGATGATCGTTTAGAAACACCTGCCCCTCGTTCTCGTATCGTCGTTTACGGTGCAAGAACGAGCGATCGGACCGATGCATAATCGACTACCCGCGCCTATTTGCTTCTCCATTACCGAGCTTTTATTAGCACGTCCGGTTCGGAAGCTCGTTTTGGTCCCGAACGCGCAGCCGGCCCCGGTAAAGAATGGGGACTCGTTGTTTACTCACTGTTTGCCTCGTCATTGTAGCGCTCTGCTTCTGGTGCTTCGCGATGGCAACCGTGACCGTGCAATTACTCGTGGAAATAAATTCGTTCGCCTGGTCTCGCGTTGCGTTGCGGACGGAATCGGAGCTACGGACGAAACTAGAGTCGCGCGTAACTCGGCCCGACTATCGTGACCGCGCTGTCGCGCGCGACGATATTCCGCGCGTGTTTCTCGAACGTCTGGACTTGGACCGTGGACCAGCCGTGTTTACCGCATTCCTGATTCGACGCGTAAGCGTATTCGAAAACGTTGGCAGAGGCATTAAGACAGCTTCTCGTGAGAAGAGGCCGTAGGAGGACAAAAACTCGGTACAAAGACGCGCGACGCGTGTTCCATGCGTGGAGAGGACGGGGTGAAGAGGTGGGCCCGAGGTGCAAACTTCGTCATTGTCAAGGAACTGACACTCGGGGGTACCGGAGAGTGCCGGGGCCCGTGCCATTAATAATCTTAGCCCGAACGAAGAAACAAAGAGGTGGATCGGCCGGGGGTTGGCGAGGAGGAGGAACACGAGGGCATTTCTGCGTGTACCACGCATCACGCCAGCACGTTTCGTTCGGACCGCGCGCGTATACGTGGTAGGTATTCGAGAGTGTATCCGATGCGTCCGATAGGGCGGGACACGGGCATAAACAATTGCGCATCGGCCTCGCCCCTTCCCGATACGGTGTAATAAAACGAGAGGTCTCTCTTCGCCGCCCTCCGCCACCCTCGGCCCACCAGCGTCCCGCGCCCCGGCCCCTTCGATCTTCCACGAGTCCCACCGCCGCCGCTCATCGAGGCCCCGGGGCCAGGAATATCGAAACGAACCGGCGTCCGCGCGATATTTCAGCGAGCCACAGGGGTCGTCGGTGCTAGTCCCGACCTCCTACGACTCTGCCGCTCCAAGGTCCCCGTCTCGCGGAGGGAGATCGAGAGAGAACGCGAGACGATTTTTAGTGACGAGGTAAACGCTGCAATTATGGTTGGACGCGCGTCCGAATATGCGTCCGATCCGGCAGAGGGAAGAAGAGAGAGAGACTGCTAGCCGAGGGATGTTGTTCGGGGAACGCGTCCATCCGCGTGGCTACGCCTGCATCGGCGTCGTGTTATTTCTTTTTCCCGTGTCCCCGAGACAGAGACGCGTAAGTACACGTAGTCGTGGAACGTTATCCGATTGGTCGTAACAGTGGCTTTTATGAAGCGGTTTCACTTTGGCATTGAGCCTCCACCGATGCATCTGAACTTATATATAACAGCGAGTTTTATGTTTGCGGGCTTTTACGAGTCTGATCCTCTCGTAGCATCGCGCGGTTCTCGTAATTGGCAGTTTACTTGGCTGCCTCGTGGATTTATCTGCGCTTCCATCCTATCGCGTCGGGAATTATGTTAATCCTGCGCGTTTTCTAATTTCCACGCTATTTACAAGCTCCGCGAGGATACCGCGGCTGCGGCGGTATTACTTTACACCTGATAGATAGCGAAACGCTGGCAATTTATCCAAACAGATCTAGATAAACGCATTACGCCGATAGAAAAAGCCCGCTGGTCACGATCACGAGTCACTTACTTGCGTAAGCGACGCAAGCCCCGAGTTTCGTTGCTTATTTGGCAGATTTGGCTTTCTCCGGCGGGCCCGGGCGCGGCCGTTTAATTCCAAGCCGGACCGCAGGCTGACCTAAAATAGAGGTACGATTTTAATTGGAATAAGTTCTGCGGAGCGTGCAAAAAAGCACGGCGTTCCTTCTGCCCGCTTCGGGCAGTGGTCGCTCTTCAACGGCTACTCGCTCGCTCGCTCGTGCGCGCGCGCAAGCCACCCAGCGGACGAGTGGTCCGCGTCGGTTCTTGCGTCGCCGATTAAAGCGAATCGCGGACCTGTCGCTCGCTAATTTATTAGGCCGCGTTACCGACTACGGGGGACCGGGGCGGGGGGTGGCCGGGTGAATTAAATTCGTATTTCACCGCGCAGGCGACGGCGACGGCGACCACGATGGCGGAGGCGGCGGTGGCGGTGGTGAAATTAGATTCGACGGAGATAAATCCGTGGTGGACCGAGGAGAGAAGTCGGCCGCGCTCGCGCCGCTCCGCGCGAGTAAATTGAGACATTCGCAATGGCGGCGTCGAAAGAAGATCGTATCGATGATTAATGTCCGTCGCGGTACCAACGGTCCGGTAAAAAGCGCGCAATTACATCGCATAACGCTTAATGACTCGATAAGTGGTACCGCGAAACGATACGTATTGTGACGGGGGATTATACATGCAGGCCCTCGTCCGGTCCTCGGCGTAATAACTGCAATTTCATCCGGTCTTAATCTTCGTTGGATCGTCTCGAAACGGGGGAGGGAGGCATCGAAAAATCGTACTTCACTCGAGGCGCTAGACCCACGAACGGGCTAGACGCGACGGGGGGAGTAGCATCGCGAAGAAAATGACAAAAGAGGAGACGGATGGAAGTAAGTCTCCTGTGTTGGACGGAAAAGATACTTTCCACGAGTGGGATAAAGGGGGGTACCGGTGAAAAGAGAAGGAGGAGTTGGAAGAAGGCGAAACGGTTGGGTCCGAGGTGGACGGTCGGGAAAAGAAGGGAAGGGAAGAAGCGGTGATCGTTCTTCTCCGGCACACAGGCTGGACAATAGCAGCTCCGCGAAGTGTAGCGGACAAACAAATAGCCAATTAAAATTCCGGTTGCACGGCGAACATACTTGTATCAGCTGCAGTACTACCAAGCATTGTGCACCGGAGGCATGCGCGAGCCGGTGTCTGGATCGGTTGACTGGGCCCGGGTACCAGAAGATCGGTTGCTTACGACCAACCTTCAAGGACTATCTCTCGCAGGCGACTCGTTTGCACCGTTCGCTCAGCTGAATCTCGCTCCGCGCTCCTCTCGGGAGACATCGTTATCGACCGATCGCGCCTTTATCGCGGCCGATTCCAGCACTCCCGCTGTCACGTTTCGAGGTGGCGGTTAATTAAAAAAGCGTCCGCTAGTTGCAGCGCCAATTAATCATAAACGCCCGCAGCGATGGCCGGTTATTGTCGCTCGCCAGCCCTATCTTTCGCATTCTTTTTCCCTATCTCCCGTTTAATGGAGTACACGCGATAAACGGGGGCCCGCCGGTTCCCCGTTGTTGGATTATCGAGCAGCCAGCTGGAAATTAGCCATCGTCGGTCGAGCGTTTCGTTAATTGGTACAGATAGATCCCCGATAGTAAATCAACCGATGCAACGAGCCGGATAGCCGATAAGGGGCTGGCTTTTACGCGATCGTTATTGTTACTTGACTCAGCCCGGCCGATAAAATCGCGCGGATGATTAATTAAAACGGAAAATTAATTATCTAGGAGCGGGTCGTTTCATTCCCACTTGCCGCGCTTAACTATAAACGTCGGACTTTAAATTACTTCCTCGCCTCGGCGTTCCCGACCGATCGTTTAATTGATAGATACCGAGCCCATCTAGCGAGTATTACCGAACGATTGCCTCGTCGCTGACTCGTGAAGAATTACGCGAGACGTATTATCGAGTTTCGATGACTCCAGGCATCGAGTTCCCCGAGAAACGTGGACTCGCATGGTTATCCACGCGAAAGAGATCCGAATCGGGGGTGAACGCGCCCCTATTTCCTAAATAGAGGAAACGTTATCCCGATATTGGTGGAATCATCGTGGCCAGAGAGAAGGAACGATTACTAAATTACAACGCGCCCTTAGATACGATCGCGGGCCCATAATTGCAGGACTATTCATACATTATTGGCTCGTATATTATTTGACGCGATTCAATAACTCTGGACCGGGACGGCCGATGTTATCTCTCCGTCGTTAAGCCGCATTCGCAATATCGATCGGCGCTGATGAATGGCCGCATTTAAGCCCGTCATTTTTCCCGGTGATTATTAACGTTAAAATTGAATGTGTCCGGGGTGTAGCAGCAGAAGCAACAGCGTGGCCTGGCGCTCCCTCGCGAGGACCACGTACGAAAAAAAGCCACCAGCTTCTTCTTCTTCTCCTTCTTCTTCCTCCTCCTCTTCTTCGTCCTCTTCCTCTTCTTCCTCCTCTTTCTTTCCCCACCGAGTGGAAGATCCATCTTCGAATGTGTGTTAAGGTCCCGCGACGCTCCAACTACTGGGAACGCCTCGGCTGCTGCTGCTCCGAGCAAACAGGGGGCGTAATTTATCGAAGGGGTCCCAGGTAAATGAGAAAGCCTCGCGCCGAGGGTTCGGTTGCTCTTTGTTCGCCGGCGAATCGGGTCCACGCGAATTGCTCGCACGTGTAAACTGTACTCTTACGTGAGAAGTGTCTGATGAACTTCACGTGTCTCCGTCCCGACGCGACCAGTGCTTCCAAGTGTGAGAACGGTTATCCGAGCAGTGGGACGTCGATACCATCGATCGATCCATTCGTCGATACCTCGTATCCCGCGTACTTATCGTTCAAATTATAATTTTTATCCAGCTCCATTGGTATACTTCGAGTGTTTCTTACCGAACTGAAGGTTACCGGTATGAAAATATCCAAGCAGAATTTTTGATGCTATCGACTGATTATAATAGCGGAGGCTATAAATATCATCGCTATCGTACTCGTGGAAAATCATGACTTTTTACAAACTTTGTCGGCGATATCCAACTGTCTTGTTTACAATCGTCGTTATCTTTGTGTAGTTTCGATATAGAAGCATTCGATAACATCGATTAACTGAACGATAATACCACGCATTTTTCCACTCATTATCTGTTGTAGTAAAATCAAATAGTAAAGTCAACTCTACATCCTAGCGATGTGGGGGTGATACCTTTCCCTGCGTTTTGTCTTTTGTCTAAAACAAGTTCTCCTGTTCAATAAAGATCTATACAGTTTAAAAAGACGTAATTTGTACTCGTTGAAGGATTCTATCGAAAAGAACGTTTCGGTGGAAGGATATTAATTTTCGATGTCACAGAGGGAACTAAATGATTCGCGAGAACAGGTCAGAATCAGTCGTCTCCACAAATATCAAACGATGGGGAAGGTATCGCCCCCGCATCGCTGCGACGAGGAGTTTATTTTTGGCAAGTAGCTTGCTACAGGTGTCTTCCACCTCGGAAGAATGTCACTTCCTAGCGCTAGGCGCGTTGTTGCAACGAAACCGTGTTCGATAACATCGACTTATCGATTGACTAATGCGCGACGAGCGTCGTACACATGGCCAGGGGGATAAACAATACCAGAAATTGTTATTCGTAGACGGTCGTAATTCCCGCTAGCCTCGGGCCCCGTCCCCTCTCGTCGGCATTCGAAACGGACATACGAATGCACGGAGTTAAAAACCGCGCGATAAAAATGCTCGCGGGAGAACTTTTACAGCCTGCCGATACACCTATCCGGAATGTATCGCCGCCAGATGCCGGTAAATAAAGACGCAGCGGAGTGGACAGTGGTTCCGCGATCGACGCACGAAAATAATGTATTTTACACCGGCTGGTACGGCGCGTGGGTACCGGCAGAAATATATGAACAATCCGGCGCGATGTACCTGCGCTCCCGGGGCGACTACCTGCGGCTAATTTACAGCGAAGCGCGCGGATAACTTCCGTCGTTATTCTCCGCGTCGGGGTTTCCTCGGCCCGAGCCACCCGCTCTCGCCTAACGGGGAACGCGATTAGCCTGGAAATACCCGAGAGTGAGACTCCGCGTCGTTGCTGCGTAGGTTGATCCGGATCTGCATGAGCGCCTGATACCGACCTTCCTCTACCTGCCGTTTCACCTCCTGGCGCACGAACCGACCTTAAGGAACTGCGACCACCTCGACGATCTTCGGCCAGTAACGATAACGCGAAGAGTAGCTGACGATCGCGCAGATTCCTCGCAACGTCTCTACTTGCACCCGATTAGAGAGCTACCTGGTAAGCCAGAGGCTAATATTCGGTAAGACAACGTTATACATACTCTGAAAAGAAGTCATCTGAGAAACTTGTAGGACCGAATCCCCACCAGTTTAACCATTCTAACATCATGGTACAAGTAGAGTAAAACGCTTCCCTTATTGGTAGAACTGATCCCTTCCTATTATTTTCCTACAATTACTTTTATCCTAAGACATCTCCGACGTTTGGAACCGATATAAATCGAGGCTTGTAACGTTTAGGGCCAAGCGTTTATTCCTTTTTGACTCTTACCAGTCAGTTCCGCGTTATTCTTCGCTATGATTGGACAAAATCGGTCGAACTTTATCGTTACCATGGTTCCAGACATCGGACGATAATTGTATTATATCCCTTAATTAAAATTACTATCTCACTGAATACATGTGCATTGTGCTTTATAACCCTGAATCTACAACAGTGTCGATGAAATCGGCGAATTAAACGATCGATCTCGATTTCAGGGCTAGAGACGACATGGAGGACGCGGAAGCAGCGAAGAGCGAGGTGGAGATCGACAGGGATGGCTGCGACGATGTGAGTGATCACACGTGGGGTTCGATTGGTTCGTTCGATACGGAGGGATTATAGATCGGTTGGGGGGAAACGGGTTCTTCGTTATCGGGATTGGCTCGCTTTTAGAGTAGCTCGATCGGTAAAATGCGATGGCTATTAGCGGGGACGAATCGTGCGCTAAATCAGAATTTTTGGGGAATTTCTGGGGAATTTTCGGGGAATTCGGTGGTCTCTGTAATTTATGAAAATGGATCTGGAAATGGTCGAATATATTCCTTTCCTGGATTCCTGGATTTCCTGGATTTCAATCTACTAATCTACAATCTAACTGTATACTATATATACTTTATAATTGGAACTTTTGCAAAATTTTAGTCAGTTTAGATGAAAACCGGACTATTGCTTCAAACTAACATACGAAAAATAAAATTCTCCTTTTCTGACAAAAATTATGAATTACAGAATTCATGAACCAGTTCCATATTGCTTAGCTATGTCTTGGATCTTATCTAGCTATACGATCGTTGAATTTTATAGTAGCTCGGTGATTAGAATACGAAATAGACCATTCTCTGGTGTAACTCGTTGCGCTGCGAATCCTCTTACCCTTCGGGTTACTCGAGGCTGGATCTGGTTGCAGGAGGATGCCCCGATCATGACCACGACGAAGAACGCGTTGATAACGACCCAGCTGGGACCCTGCGACGTTTATCCGCATCGCGTCAAAGTGTCGATCGTCGGCGTAGGCAAGATTGGGATTGCCTGCGCCATCGCGATCCTGATGAGAGTTAGTATCGGCGCGGAACGAGGCGCGCGGATCTCGATGCGCGATCAACCGTTTGATTCCCGGTGATCTTTAGAGGATGGCCAGCGAGGTCTGCCTGATCGACCACGACGCGAACAAGGCTTCCGCCGAGGCCGAGGATATCCAGCACGTCGGCGTTTTTTTGGGATGTCCCCTAGTAACTGGCACGTCAGGTACTCCGTAGCTTCCTATATATCTCAATCCAAGTGACTTTTAGCAACTGAACTTTCAACGAAACTGAAATCGACCCGAGAGCTACGAGACACGTCTTTCAGTCTGAGAGAGATCGTCCTCTCTCTTTGGGTCTCGAAAAATTATTAATTTTCTCGATGACAGACCAGTGAGACCTTGCGAGACGATGTCGCGGTTGGCTACACTTTCTCTTTCGTGCCATTGCAGTTGCGAGGTGACGTGCCAGCCTTGGTACCCGAGGTACTTGATATGCGCTCTTCGTACCTATGTTTCCAGTCTTCGTGGATGTACGCGCGGCACGATCAAAGAAAAAATGAACTATGTTCGCAAAAATTTAAATTTCCCGTTTGTCATCTTCGAAGTAGACGAGGTAGAGACAGTAGTTCTTATATACATAGGTTTTCAATTACCTCGATCTCTATCGTATCCTCAGGATCTGAGCATCTCCTGGTAACGAATACGGAGTCGGAAGTTCAAAATCTATATCGATAATTTTCTCTTCGTGTCTGCGAACGGTGATAAATGCAGTGCGCGACAGGTCGAATTCCGGAAACTTGGAATGGATGGATCGAGAGGCAGGGATGCGTCGGTCGCGATCAGGAGGCAACGCATTAAAGGGACAGTGCCGTCGCATCGGGTTGCTCGTCAAGGGACCTTCTGTCAACGTGCAACGGGTCAGAAAGAACGGTCACACAGAGTCCCGAAAGGGGGAACGAATTTTCGTGACGGCGGTCATGAGTCCCGAGATCCGGATCCTTCTCTACCCCGGTCCTGTCCTTTAATCTCGTCGCTCATCTACATCGCCGCGTGCTTACACGCGGCCGCACGGACCGAGCGTTTCCCCGAGCTTTTCACCGGCCAGCTCGTAAATTTCGTGCCACTCTTATTTATCTCGGCCGTGATCGACTCCACGATACATATTTCTTTTTCTCTTTGCCGTTCCCGGTTACTCGCGCGAGCCCCGTCCTTCTGTCATCCGTGCGCGGTAAACGTGCTCTCGGCCGGTGAAAAAATATACCACCTTGCTCCGGAATTCGGGAACAAAAGCTTGCTCCTCTCGCGATCGTCCCGAGTGAAAACGACGTCCCGAGATGGCAATTTACCGAGATGGCCTGACCACGCGACTTCGTGAGCCACGATTTGCAGCTACACGTGTCTCAGTTGGCTTCATTTTGTATTATTTCGCTCGTAAATCTTCAGCTTCGAATTTGAGGGAAATAAAGAAGGGACGTATAAGCAAAATGGGTCACCGAATAGGTAAGGCACTCGAAATAGCATCAAGTGTATCTTTAGCTAAGATGTTACAGGACTTCACGACAAGGCGAAAGAGGGGGCACAGATGTCGCATTCACGAAAATGAAAGGGTCAATGAGCAACCTGTGACAGTCAATCGATGAAGCATCGTCAAAGAGTCCTAAAATCCTAAAATCCTGATTTCGCTCTCTAACCGCTCTCCCTCTATCTTCTTACAGAAGAAAGTTTTAGTTCAGACGACCAAGTGGTTCTAGCGCCGTTTGCCAGCCACCAGAGTAGCGATTCGTTCGCAAATTATCCATCTCGCGACCCAGCTTCCGTTCAATCCGGTCCGAGGTAGCAATTACAGGAACAAGTAGAACAGATTCGAGTTTTTACCGACTAATTTATCGCTGGAGCCATCTCCAAGCAGCGTATCTCTACCGCGATACACGGTCGCACGAGGCTTTAGGTGTTACCTAAAATCCCTGCTTCTTGTTACCTCTGACAGCGTTATGCGCGTGTACCGTTCGCGGTTATCGGCGCATCTCTCGAGACAAAAGAGAGAATCCTGTGCTGGAAAGAAAAGGGAGAAAAGGCGCGTTCGATCCCTGCCTGCGTTTTGTATTCCACCAGCTTCCGATGGCTTTATCACCGAACGAGATGTTTCCAGCGGGAAGATTTCCAGAAAGGGATGCCCGACTTCTAACGATCCTTTCTTTGGTACCCTTATCTCGGGTCGGGTGGGACGTGTTTCGCATAAGCATTCGACGAATGCGAGTTAAACGAATTTTGGAGGTTTCTTCTCTATGCTGGCGCTACCGTTTCCACTAGGATTCGACGAGATACGTATTACGCGTTACGAGAAGATGATCTTTGGCAAGAACGAGGGTTCGATCGGTTGTAGCCTGAGAGTTTCGATGCAATCGATGCAACGTTAGTCAAAATATTAGCTCGCGAGACCAACGTGACTGTAAAGTCGAATGGAACTTCACATGGAACTCTTCGATAACGTAAAAATGAGAATAATTAGAAACATGACAAATTATAGGTGTCAGGGCTACCTCTAATGATCGAATAACGAGGAAAATAATTCGTAACAGTGACAATGGACAAAGTAATAGCGCAATCTATTCGCCAACTGTTCAAATTCGATGCACGCTACGAGTTCTTTGTTCGTGCGAATACGATTCCCCATGACAGCCATACGTGCCGAATTATCCGACGCGTCGGCCATTGTACCGTGTATCAAATTAGCCCAATCCCACTGTACTTTGCGTTCGATTAATAACCGACTTGGCTCGAAACCGTCAGACTTCAGCATGGTAAAGGAATCCGCTGTGGTGATAATTTGCACGCGCGAGAACACGCCTGGCGAGAGTCCGAACGTGAAGCACAACCTGAAGGTCTTCAAGAAGATCATCCCGGCTATAGCGAGGTTCTCGTGTAAATCTGTCCTGCTGGTCGCGACTCAGCCGTCAGACGTGATGTCCTACATCGCCTGGAAACTGTCAGGATTTCCCTCTAACCGTGTCCTAGGTGTCGGCACCATGGTCGACTGCGCGAGGTTCCAGGATTTCGTGAGCAGGAGACTGAACGTGGCGCGAAGCTCCGTCAGTTGCATGACGGTCGGGTCTCACGGGGACATGGCTGGTACCCTAATACACCTAATACAGATCAACTATCCTACACTGAACGCCGTTTCTGTCGTAGTTCCTATATGGTCGAGCATGAACGTAGGCGGAATAAAGCTTCGAGACATAAACCCTAGAATAGGCGAGCCGGACGACCCCGAGAAGTGGTCCGAAATCACGGACAACGTGAAGAACGTGTGAGCGATCGTTCCGAGCTGGATGATCCCTCGTTCCTCGAGATCGTTTAGATCTAATTTCCGCGTGCACGTTTCAGAGGCAAGGAACTAGAGGAGAAGAAAGGATCGTGCTGTTGGGGCGTCGCTATCTCCACCGCGGAGATCGTCGACGCCATTGTTAGAAACACCAAAGTCGTGCTTCCGGCGTCCACGCATATTCTCGTGAGTCCGATTTTTACAATTTTTAAGTATATACACTAGGAACTACCCCTTCCTAGCTATTCGTATCCCTTCGCTCGCGATCTTTCTCGCATTTTCCATTTCGTCGAGCATGAGAAAGTTTGACAGAAGGGAATCACCGTCCACAGAGCTGCGCCCACGGCACGGACAAGGACGTGTACATGTCTGTACCCTGCGTGATCGGCCGGGAGGGTGTGTACTGCACCGTGCGACAGAAGCTATCGGAACAGGAAAAGTCCGCGGTGCAGGCGTGCGCTGACAGTATTCGAGGCGTTTTGCGGGAGTGCGGCATCCTGCAGGAGACGAACAACGAGACGAACGGGGAGACGGAGCAGTGAGAAACGATAGGGACGAAGAGTGACGAGGAGAAGAGGAACGCGACGCGGTGGTCGCGGCCCGTTGGACTACCGGAAATTACGCGGCGAGCGCGCGAGTTCCAGGCGGAGGAAGCTGCGTTTTAGAAGGCGTCTTCATCAATAACGAACGCGCGCACCTGGCGACCGGTTCTCTGTACTCGTACCCGATCGGCGTAATAAATGACAGTGCAGGAATTGACTTCCTAGAAAACTATCGCGTCTCTCGCCAACGACCGGTCGTCGTCCGTGTACTTTGTGTCGTATTATGAGCCGTTTGTGGCGTCTGTCGATGGATCATCCAGCGTCGATCACGCGACGCGATGTATCGCCGGGGAAATGTTCGGAACGATTTACGGACAGCGGTGGACGCGATTCGTTATAAATTATCACGGTGTATTTTTATTTCGCCTTGTGTATCGAGTTATTCGAAGATCACGGAGGGTCTTGGCAATTACTCAATGGCCGTTCGAGAACATCCTGCATTAGCGCGAGGAGAGGGAAACACGTTGAAACCTTGTTCGGATAATCGTGGTTACGATTTATCGCAACTCGCTACTGCATCGTCGCTGTTATCGTTTCTCGTTGTTCGTCAGGGGTTATTGGAGAAAACGATAAGGACGAATTAGGTAGAATATTCAACGCTCTCTCGAGTACATCCGGTAACACCGCGACGAAGGGAGAGTATCGAAATACTATTTTAACACGTTGACTGCCATGGGGGCCACCGGTAACCGGCGACGCGACCATTAGTAAAAATACATAATTAGAGTAAATACCGATACCGATAAATTTTTAAATAGTACCATTGTTACTATAATGGTTCGAAGAAATTAATGCCATAAAGGACATGCAAAAATAATTTTATTTATACAAAGAAAAGGTGAACCAAAACAGTCGACACGATATGTCGCCACTTTTTTAGTGCAATTCTTTGCTCTCATTCTTCCTAGCTGATTTGAATTATTTTCATAGCACACTTTGCAAAATCGCCTTACATTTCGCACACTTCCAGGTTTCTCTTTAAATTCGCGCCGACGTTTTTTCTGTACGTAATTGCTCGATGAAATGCAATCTTCGTCATCGGAACATTTCACTAAATACATCGCTAACTTCATCCTAAAATCGGGAATTGAAATATTTTTTCGAGTTGCTTTTTAAACAATTGATAATGGCAAAAATGGTCTACAGCGCCGCGGGGGTCACCGGTGACCCCCACCACGAAAAATACATTAAACGCGATTATACAACTCACCTTATCTGCTGTAAATAATATTTCAACATAATATGCATCGCATAATAAAATATTCATGTTGGCGCCATGGGCAAACCACGTAAAATGCGCGTGGCAGTCAACGTGTTACACAAGCGTTGATAAATTTGTTACGATTTATCGCGATAATATTTTTGTTTCGCGCCTTCTATCGAATTATCCGTGGCACGATTGAAGAGAGCTGAGATAATTACTCGGCACCCTCTCGAGTACATCCGGTAATAACGCGACGGGGGAGGAAGAAATAACGTATTACTTATCATAATTGTATTGTTGCTTCGCACTGTTCGTCGGGCTATTCGTGGAAAGATTAAAGGCAACTCAGGTAACCAACTCGACTCTCGAGTACCTACATCCGGTAGTAGCGTGGCGGGAGAGGAAGGAAGTTAATACGGTGAGCGATGTTCAATTAGCAATTTAATATTCGTGCTGCAGCCCGGTGCGGCGAGTAAGTAGATCCCAAGTATCCGACGAAAAACTCTGCTCGTGCAACCGGTAAAGCGGAAATTAAAATTCGCATACGCCTTTGGTAATGGCGTACCCCATCTGCGTTTCGATTCGACAGCTGTCCAACGATGAAGAAATTCGAAAAGTAATTTCTCGCGGACCACCTTTCGCGAGTTTTTCGATCAACGTCGACTGAGTCGATAATCGCGAAGCTCGGGGCAACTTCGGCCCGAACGATGCGACGTTTCGCTGTCAGTTTCGTTGTTTGACCCCCGATGGAGGGGAAATCCGCGGATCGTTGCAGCGATACCCCGGGTTCCTGACCTATTTTCGCCCCTCGGGATGCTACACCTGAGTCGCGAGTATCGGATTCGTTGACGATGGCCGTGCCCAAGAAGAAGTTACCCGACACCGCCTACAACACCACCACGTTCCTGCTCAGCAAGCAGCCGGAGGATTTCGTGGACGGCCATCGCGTTAAAATCGCCATCGTCGGTAGCGGCTACACCGGCGTGGCCGTCGGAGTGGCGATTCTCTTCAAGGTCCGTCAGATATCTCGTATCTCTAACCTAACCGTTCACCGTCTCCCAATTATATAGATCGACACTCGTATCTCTAAATCTCGACATCATCGCGAATCAAATTAACTCTCCGATATCTCGATTATTCGTCCGAGATACTAATCCCACTTGTTCACGAAAACACCATTCCGCGATAAGCCGAGGAAAAGATTCGACTTTGATAAAACATCCGTGAATTTAGACAATGATGGCAAACGCTTCGTCTCGTTATCAGCGAAGAATAGGTTGGAAGAACTGGGCATAGGGGTGGCGACATCGAAGAGAGGGATGATGGCGTCATGCGAATCCTCGACTCTCGGAGGGGGCTCTACGGTAGAGCGGTGGATTCGTATTTGTATTCGTATCCGAAGGGAATGATCGTGGCGGTAGTCGAGTGGTCTAAGGATACGTTTCTACCTTGGGTGGACAAAGGGCGAGGAGTGAAAGGAATGCCCCGGGTGAGCGTGTGCGCTCGCATACGTGCATTTAAGCGGGGAAGCAGGGCTGAATGTAGGCTCGTTAGTGTGCCGGGATCAAAAAGGGATATTATGCAAATGGGGATCCGCGAACGAGCAGAAGAGGGAATTCGACGACGGGAAGAAGCAGAAAGAGGGAGAGAGAGATAGAGATTGGATGGTAAAAGCGGAATGAAGAGGGAAGAGGGGTAGAGGAGGAACGTGCTTCCTTTCGCTCGTTATCGGATCGTAACGCGAGCATTTACACGTCGGACGCCCCCGCAGGATCGCCGTGGCGCTGATTTATGCTAGTCACCAGAGCAGGAAAGCTGAAATCCATACCCCGTCCGCGGGGACACCCAACCCTTTATCGCGTTCGCTCATCCGAGGGTTCTCGTTTTCCTTTTATCTTCCCCCGTGCGTGCACGGGAGGAGACCTTCGCCTCCCTCGACCGCGGAAGCGGCAGTTTAAGCGAAATTGGCAAGGTGGCCTCCCTTTGTCGATGTCGGATTCCACCGTTCTTACGGGACGTGGCTGTCATTACGAATCGTTTCGTTGCTCCACCGACTGTAACATTTCATATTCTTCTCGTACGGTTAACAAGGCCGGCCCGGCCCGGTTAATCGAACGAGTGACCCGAATTAAACAAATACCTCGGCGAGTAATGGCTGCACGGACAACGACGAGCCTCCGTGGGACGCGAAGGCCGCGTTGAAAGAGGGTGAACCGGCGAGGGAAGGGCGACCCGCTGGTAATCGGTGCGCTGGCCACATTCCGGTAGGAGATAATGAACGTGGGCGACTAATACCGGGTTTCGGTTTCCGTGGATCGTTACGAGGGCAAACAATGAAGGCCGCGCTTGCTGGACGTAAGGGGCGGACCCGACTGTCGTTATACCACGCTCGTGGAGCAACCACGCGATACGCGCGTGCAGTGTCCCTAATACCGATCACGGTCCCCGTTCGCTGCTATTTCGCTCTGTCGTCACGATCGCGTAACCACGATTCCGCAAACGTAATTTTCCACGTTCGCGAAAGGAAGGAACGGAGGAACCTCTCGAGAGCCATCGAACTCGTTAACGTGAGCCGAAATGCTCGATACCGGTCACCGCGAACGCGTGACGAGGCGATCGTCGAGTGCGGAGTATCGTTGCGAGAGGACAGAGGGAGGAGAGGAGAAGGTGAGAAGGAATAAGAAGATGGGAAAGGTAGCGAATCATGCGGCCGTTCCACCGGTCCTGGCTCCGCAGATCGCATCAACGAGATGATCGCGAGGTACCAGCGTTCCAGTACCATCTCCACGGCTTACTGTCCACCTTGCGAGTCCGCTATACGCCCAGCTCGACTCGGTAGTGCTTGCATAAGACGTTTGTCTTCTTCTTGTTCTCGTCGCTCCTCGACCCGTTGTTACGTGTCATGTCCGTCGGGCCGCATTAAATCGTACAAACCATCTCGCGGCTCGGTGCTGACGGTGAAGAGCTTTATGCTGCTTGCGCCATATTTCATTTCCAGTTACGAACGCTGTTACGTATCGACGATCGAGAGAGAAAGAGAGGGTAGAAATAGTTGGATCGTTCGTGTCACGGCCGGGCGTTAAACTGGCATTGTTTACGGCCAAATTAGACCGGCTAGAATAATGGCGAAGACGATCCAGCGGAAGCATAATAAACCGCGTGACGGATCGAGTATCACACCGACGGTGTCCTGTGATCAGCTGCGCGCTTCCCTGAAGCGGAATCGAGCAGGGTGACCAAGGGTGAAACTCGGCTCGGCTAAGTAACTGGAACCACATGAGAATCCGCGAGGGATGGAAAGGAAAGAGCAAAGTTGGGGGGTCGGTTTTGCTCCATCGAATGCAAATTACTCGAGCTTCGAACGAGGGAATCGACGCCGTTGTCCACGGTCATGCGTCATTAAAAATCTCGTTACAAAATACACACGGCGGAGGAGGCCCTTTTGTGAGTTAATTACCGCTGAATATCGTCGCGCGATACGTGTGGGTATTACACGTGGCGGCAAGAGGAAGAGGAAGACGACGAGCCGGGTGGAAAAAAAGATGGAGAAAGATGAAACGAGAGAGGAGAAAGAAGAAGGGAGGAAGACGCCGTTGGGACGGCGAGGAAACTTCATCAGCTGCGATATTATGCATGCCGCGGAAGTCATGCTTGATGAAGTATGGTGATTAAGCGGTGTACAATAACAGATTGGAAGCACAAGGGCGTAACGTAATATATTAAGAAGCCGTTTCTGTTGGTAGCCGCGGGTTTGTCTTAACGTGTGAAAGCACCATCTGTCAGAGAAAAATGTGTCCATCTGCTGGCGCGGAAGCGAAAGCGAAGGAGCGTGCACCGCGGCGTAAGCTTCCCGGCTATTCGCTACGAAAAAACCTGCACGTCCCACACCGATACACCTATTATTCAACCGGACGAATTAGACCGTGATTAAGAGAAATTACCGGGTTAAAAACGCGCGACGATTGATGCCCGGGGTGTCGCTGAAAAAATTTCCACACGAAATTATAGACGTTAGACGATAGAGGAACATCAATTACCGGCAGGAAACGAGATTTTGACAAATACGTAATCGCCCCGGGGAACGTTCCTGATGCGCGATCAATTATTTCACGCTCGCTCCTTTCACGTTCCGAACCCTCTGATACCTCTTTTCTTTTTCGGGCCCACGATCCTAGCGTCAGAATAGTCAACGCAACGTGTCGCGCTTGCATCGTCTCCGTGTCGAGATTGTCTCTCCATTTCCGCGTAAATCCGCTGGAAGACGGAATCGAGACGTTCGACGGGTCGAAAGAGCAACGGGGTCCCTCTAAACACCGGGTACGATAATTGTCTAGGAACGCAGCAGAATCCCCTAGTTCCATAAAACTGGCGTTACGTAACTTGGGCAAAAGGGAAGAGAGGCTGGATCACGAGCGAACGCCGACAAAGTGGTCCTGTACGCTCGCGAGTACCTGGTCTCGCTCGAGCGAAGAGACGATCAGACCCTAACGATCCTTCGCATTAAGGGATCGCTCGAATGGCGCGATCGATCGCGCGCGCGCGACCACGTATACTCTTAATGCGATTCCCGGGGGTCTTGATTGCGTAACGATTTCGAGTGCGTAATAACTCCGGCCGTCGGCTAGTTACCGTTAATTACTCTTTATAATCTGCCCGGTACTCCGCGTTGCAGAAACTAGCCTCGGAGGTGGTGTTCATAGACTCGAACGAGGAACTGGCGAAAGCAGAGGCGGAAGACATCAGCCACGCGGCCGCGTACCTGGGCAACCCGAAGATCATAGGCACCAAAGGTGAGGACAAGCTTTATGCTACGCGAGATCGTCGAACAAAGTCACGACCTTTTCGTCAACCCCTTGGGATCATCGCAGAGTACACCATGGCCAGGGACGCGGCGGTGTGCGTGATCACCGTGGGCGATAGACCCCAGAACAATCTGGACGCGAACACCCTGTTGGAGCAGAATTTGAGCACCTTCAAGAACGTGATTCCGAAGGTCTGCAAGTATGCGCCGAACAGTGTGCTCCTGATCGTGACGGCGCCAGGTATACCTTATATCCAGACACCCTTCCGATATCTCGAACATCGCATGTCGTGGAACCACGCGTTGTCTCGTCGCGTTCTAGTGGACATACTGTCGTACGCTGCCATGAAGCTCTCGGGCTTCCCGCCGCACCGCGTCCTGGGACTGGGAACGTTCCTGGACAGCTGTAGGTTTCAGTACTTCATCGCGCAGAAGCTTGGAATTTCGGCGAGCTCGGTGCAGGCCGCCGTAATTTGCGAAAACGGGCCCACGTCCGGTAAAGCATGACAACCGAGTAACGTTCGCTCTAACCGAAGCTTAAAACCTCTTTAAACGGCGACGAGCAGTGCCCATTTGGTCGGCCGTGACGGTGATGGGGATAAAACTGAAGGACATCAACAAGGACATCGGTACGAAATCGGATCCAGAATCGTGGGGCGAACTGCACGCGAAGGTAATCGACTGCGACAACGACCTTATCTCGAGGAAGGGCTATCGCTGCTGGGGTATCGGTATCTGCGCTGCAGAGGTGGTAGACGCCGTCGTACGAAACACCTGCGTGTGCATGACGGTGTCCACGTATCTGAAGGTAGCTACTCGACCGAGTTTCCTCGATTTCGCACGGTCAACGTCCACGATCGCTTGCAGGGTTGTCGACACGGTCTGGAAAAGGACGTGTACATGTCCCTACCCTGTATCGTCGGTAGAAACGGCATAGAAACGCTGCTTCGTCACACGTACACGCCTGAGGAGCAAGAACAAACGGAAGCGTCCTGTCGAACCATCTACGAGACTCAAAAATCGATTCTTCAGGATCTGGAATAAATCTTTCACCGTCCCTTTAGTCCCGTGTAATATTTCTATTAATCGATCACCCGACCATGCGAGGAATCGTTTCCTCGGACTAACAGGTGCGTTTTGCCGGGTTCCACGAGAAGCGACGTCGCGGGTGGCACTGGGAGATTAGTTTTAGGCCGCAGCTCGGTCCACGACCATGAAGAGAGCGTTTGTTTTACGAACCGTATTTCTTGCTCTTTTTCTCCGGCAACCGATGAATAGGGGAGGCGCTATAAATCGCACGCGCGCGCGCCACTCGGACGATTTCGGCCAATTTGCCGAGATTAATGTAGACCGGCGATAATTAATTGGCCGACGTACGGAGCGGTTAACCGTTCCGCCAACGGCGACCGGTCATGATAAAACGATCGCTATTACAAACATAAAGAACGCCAGTTTCGAGGCCGCGATGGTCAACGATACGGCAATCTGTTATAAAATTCGCGTTCACCGATACCGGCGTTTTGTCTGTGTCAGGCTGCAGCATCGGTGGGACGTATCCTCGCGTGGACGCTACCGACGCTGCCGCCGAACTGCGCCGCTCTGCGCCGCTCTGCGCCTCTCTGGCCGATAAAGTCGTCCTCCGAATGGGTAGGGACACCCGTGTTCAATAACGAATCCGACAACGGTCCCTACTTAGGTACAGATGACCAGAAGAAGAAAATTTATTCATGGAATTCAGCGAGGCATCGTTGTCGCCGGTATATAAGCCCCTTACGAAATAATCGACGGTGATTCATTACCACGATTACAGAGTCGAAATTTCGTCGAGCAACCGGTCAACTCGGTTGGAAAAAGCGCGTGAAACAGAGACGCGAGCGTGGCGAAGCAGGTACCCGCTGCTTTTAATGGCCCCCCGGGCCCCCTTTCCCGCCCCGTTTCACGATTCGTATCCCCGAAAGCGTCGGGACACGGTACCAAACGCGAAGAGGCCTATAATGTAACCGCGGCTCGTTGTCGTCGCGACGGCCAACCACCAGCGAATTCTTCCTTCGTCCTACCGCGCGACAGGGGCACGGGGACGCGCCGGTGATTCATTATCCATGCTAACGAATGTGCGTTACGGCAGAGTGGGGAAAAAGAGAGAAATAGGGGGCCCACGAGGGGTTTCCTGCGGCTGGAAGCCACACCAATAACGACGGGGAGCACGACAACGTCTTCATCTCCGAGGCACCTCGGCTTCCTCTCAGCCGAAGCCATTTTTCTGTATTATCTCGATGACGCGTCCCGAGTACATAATTTATACCGCGCCGCGCGATTACGGATCTAATGACACGATTCCGTACGTCCACGTGCAGCCCCCTTCAACCCCCGGCTCTATTCGTTCGCCACGTCCGAGTCCCATTATTCGACTACCATCGTGCAGCGTGATCGTCCTGTTTTATTCGCCGGGAGTACCCAACTCGCTCCAACCTCTCGTTTATTCGCGAGTCTATCCGTTTCGATCGGCCGCGACGGCCAGGCGGCGGTTAGTATGGCGGCGAGACGCGCGAGGAAAATTCACGATCCGACCCATGTCGGTGGAACACGGGCGAAAAAGAAGGAGGATCCGGAGGACATCGTTCACCTGGGGAACACCGCGGTAGGTACTACTAATTACTGTACTTTTTATTTCGTCCCGACATAATGCCCCGCCGGTCCGAGCAGCGGTTCGGTTCACCACGAGCGGAGGAGGAGACGGCGGCTGTGCGATGAGAAAAAGGGACACGTGTAGGAGTAAAAAGGAGGACGAAGAGGAGAGAGTGGCCGGAGGCCGAGGGAACACTGTCCGTGGCCCTCGCACAGTGCAATATCCGATGCGTTCGGATCATTTATGCAGCGAGCACGACACGTACGCGCACGGCAGATCTTAAAGCATTCGGACGCCGTCGTAAAACCGCGGTGCGGCCACGCGGGGCACCGTGGGGCACCGTGGGGGCCAGGTCGGCCCTTGATTGAGTTACGATTTAATTAGTCCGCGCGGCCAATCGGTAATTAAGATATCCGCTAATCAACGGACCCGAGCCCCTCCGACCTCCACCTCCTCCTCCCTCCACGTGCATTAGCGCAGGGTACCGCCGTTCTCTTCTCTCTTTCTTGCTCCCCGTTCTTCCGACACTTTTTACCGCCTTATCCTTCCTGGTTCCCCCGGCCCGCCGAGCACGTGAATCAATCGCTCGGTTCACAGCCCGCGGGAACTCTACGCGCGTGACTAATCCCCCGGATAGAATGGGTCCGAGCCAATGCCAGGCAAGAAGTCGATAGTACGGAAAAGGGATTCCATCCTCGTTACCTCGAGATCTCTAATTCGGATTCCTCCGACGTTTCGCTGAGTTAGCTTCCGAATACATTTCGCGCATAGAAACACGTTTTAACTCGGAATGACGAATTAACTCGTTCCAGCTCGGGGTTATAGGCACGATCGGCAGTTGGGTAATTTCAGAAAATTACCAGAAGAAACTAAACAACTGCGCGTGTTACTTCCTTAATCCGTGGAACACTAGAATCGTTGTATCTGAACAGTGTACTTTATTTAATCCTAGGTACTCTGATTCTTTTTACTCTTTATAATCCCAGGTTATCATCGATAACGAGACTATGGATGTTTCGGACGTTGTAATTCATTTATCGTTTTTATTAGATGCGATATAAATCGCTGTATACTTTCGCTTGCTCGAATAACCACGTCTGAGGCTCGTGGTCAGGTTTTCGCGCCGAAACTGATTATCACGAGTCTGACCCGTGGTACATCGATCGGGTCAATAGTGACTATCACGGGTCTGGCACGTGGCACGCCGGCCGGGCCAAATGTGAACACCGCGTGTCACGCCCATGGTTTGTTACGTTTTGGGACCATGCCGTTGAATCTTAAATCCTATGGCAAGGGGTTAACGTCCTTGAAATTTCTTGGATACACTGCAGAAAGCTCTGATTAACGCGTTGATCGATGAAACGGAATCCGCGAGGTGGTATCGCTGAGAATGCGGGAATACGGCGACCCGTAGATGGAAGATTAATTTACCGCCGATGGGAAACAGGGTAAAACGGTTAGGTTCCAGCATCCAGACGAGGTTTAACGATCGAAGACGCTGTTACTTTGAAATAGATGTCACTTTAAACAAAGTAGGACACGTCCAGGCAGGGCACTCGGGTAGAAATCAGGCTGAGATTAATCACCTGTTCGGGTTCTTGCTATGGGTCTGGGTGCACTTGTTACCTCATTAAATCAAATATATGGTATCGGGTCGCGGAGAAAACGAGCCGTAATTCATAATAACTGCGACAGTTATGTACTGCGTGCACGCCCTGTGACAAATATTCCAGGTAAGCGTTTAACGTCGCGACCTGTCTTTTCGAAACGGCTGCTTCGTATCGGGGGATACGAGTTTTTACCCCTTACTCGGGGTCGCGAAGACACGAGAATTATTAATACCGCTTCCGTCCATTTCGAAGATAATAAATCGCCGTGCAAAATTGCGCGAATTTGAAAAAATAAAACAAAAAATATTTCAAAAATTCCAGCGCGAAGGCACGCCGAGAAAAAATCCTCATAACCACGGCATCTGTCGGGTACGACGTGAACCCAGAGAAGCGAGTCGCAGACAGGGCTTAGGGTGATCTCGCGTCGCACCTGAATCTCGGTTCCCTTCTTTCCCGCCTTCCTCGAGGACGCGACTTTATCGAGGGGAACGAACTAATTTCGGATTAGCTGGCGAAACGAATGGAAACCCTGGCGAATTTTGAAATATCGACGCGATCTATAAGCTATTAGGCGAAAAATCGCCGATACGAATTCGGCGAACGAAAGTTTCCTACGGGCCCGAGATTAAACGTCGTATCGGGGCCGTGTGCGTGAGATAGCGTTGATTGTAATTAATAGCCGGCCATTGCGTTAGCCCTGCAGCCGGTTAATTGTCGAGGCAAGATTAATGGCGCAAAATCACGCCAATACCGGCCGATTGTCCGAAACCGATCCCTGTCCCGATCCGTGCTTTCGTGTTTCGGCCGCGAAACTCGTTTCTCGTTACACTTGTACGCGCGATAAAACGGAACCGGCAGGCGGGAGCGCGCGGAAAATTATTCGCGACCGGTTGCGCCCGTGGATACCTTTAATCGGATACAGCGGCCAGATTCTCTATCGAGAAATTAATTAAGATTTATTGAAACGGACCTTCGGTATCGTATCGAGTGGTTAAATAGTTCGCACCTGCCGTCGAATCGGAACGAGTATACGTTCGATAGGATTGCCGGTCGATCGGAGGAACGCGAGCGATTTTTATCGCGTTCGGCGAAATTATACGCCGAGATAAGTGACCGGAGGTTAGATACGCCGAGATCAGCGGATATCTCGCAGATTATCGATCCAACGTCGGCGAAGGTAATCGGCGTGAATTTCTGCGATTGCGCAATACCTCGGCAAGCATAGGTAAAAAATCGGCGGGTAATCGAATTCCTATAAATACACGAAGGTAATTATCTCTGGAAGTAATGCACCGTGGGCACGAGGGGAGCGCAGACGCATCCCCTAATACGATACGTGACTATCGGTAGAGGAAGTTGAAACCTATCGGTATCGCTGTATCGGAAAAAGGGCAAGTCTCAGTGGCGAAAAACAGCGATTAATCCGTTCTTCATCGACGTAACGGATTTCATACCTTAACCTTTAACCGATGAGGAAACACAAAGGCAGTTCGTTCAACTTGGCGCGGATTTATCTGCTTTCCGTTATTGAACTTTACACGATGGACGAAAACCTATTGCCAAAGTCTCGTGATAACGCGTAGACGGATAATCTCGTACTTAGGACCTTCTGTACCGGTCAATCGAGGTTCAACGATAGTCGGTTTTTACAATAAATTGCAGAACACTCGCGTGATAGCGCCAACTGCTCCCCGAAGCCACCTAATCGCGCCTGGCTTTCATATTTTTCCACGGGAAAGAAATCCGGTAACTCCGCCGCTCTTCGAGTTTCCGAATTCTTATCGAATCGGCGGAAAGCGTAATCTCGCGCGTCGCGTTATCTCCATCCAGCGTTGCGGAGAGATAACCGTCCTCGGTGTTGTTTCCTCCCGGTTATCGGTATCCGGCTTTCCGTCGACTCAACGTGGAACAATGTTTATAACCAGTACGGATCTCGTGCCGTGGCGGAATTGGCGAGATAATAAGGCCAGGGGTGGTAATTCCAGCGGAATAATTTCTCCGCGCTAGATCGGTGTGCGCGCGGGCATCGACCACGCGGCTGATTTATCGCAGGATCCTGGATTACCGATCGCGAACGGTCGGATCCCGCCTTACCGTCCACGGTAAGTCATGGATAAAAGGGTGATCGAGCGTGGACTCGCCGCGCTGGATCGCGAGAACCCTATCCGCGGCAGATTCCAGATTGCACGCCGATTATGCCCCGATTTCAGATTTACGAGCCAAGGAACCCGTCCAAGCGGCATTTATTTATAGTTACGGGGAATCACTTGTCGAGTTCACCAGCGGCATCTACACCCTTTCTCTACCACCGTGCCTACTTCTCTATTTCTTTGCACGCGTGAATGCACCTTTTAACGCTGCTCTCGCCAGCGATCGACCACCCGTGTGTAATGGTTAAACATAACCGCGGATAGAGATAATCGGCCGCCATTCTTTCGCAGACACTCAATGGCACTCGACGCGTGATTACCGGTAATTATGTTTATTTTCGTTCGCGTACAACGATTTTAAATCGAAGAGGCCAGAGAAGTAGGAATTATTCAGCCCCAGGGGTTTCCGTTATCCGGGCAAAGTATAGTCCACGCTGTTTACTTGTTGCGATGTTAAATTAAATAAGAACGTGGAAATTATTCAACCCGCGAGCGATTTCGTTATCGTAATAAGTGCTCGCTAGTTTAAAGCGCGCTCCGCGTCATCGGATCGCCGCGGCTGATAGCAAATTGAATAAGGGAAACGTACGAATCGTTTTACCCTACGGGGGTCACATTATCGCGGTGAATTTTCGAAACTTTAGAAACCGATCGACCGATCGTGATCGAATTTGAAAAATCGAGAAACTTCGGAGAACTATTAAATTGAAATTAATCCGAGAGAAATAAAACTGGGACAAATTTTTCCTTTATTTAAATTTTCAATTTTCTTTTGCCCAATTCGTCTATCATCGCGCGGATACTCTGACGTAATTAATTTCTCCGTTCGTAATATCAATCTTTC
>NW_016910923.1:221329-270208 GCF_001483705.2 Eufriesea mexicana
GAATAAGGGAAACGTACGAATCGTTTTACCCTCCGGGGGTCCCATTATCGCGGTGAATTTTCGAAACTTTAAAAACCGATTAACCGATCGTGATCGAATTTGAAAAAATCGAGAAACTTCGAAGAATTATCATCACCGACTCGTTGAAATTAATCCGAGAGAAATAAAACTTGGACAAATTTTTCCTTCATTTAAATTTTCAATTTTCTTTTGCCCAATACGTCTACCATCGCGCGGATACTCTGACGTAATTAATTTCTCCGTTCGTAATATCAATCTTTCCCTATTTATTTTTATTTCGGATGCAGGCTCGCAGTGGTCTTTCAATTTCGCGAACCCCATTTCCAAATGGGCTTGGCCCGGTTATTTATAAATAAATGACTAAATATTTACGAGTGGCGTTAAAACTCGAGAGACTGGAATAAAGTCTCGGAAGGTTGATAATCGAAACGAATGCGCGTTGGAGCTCGGACGAGGCGTGCAAGAAAGCACCGGCGAAGGTGATCCAGCAGCGCGCGGACAAAAACGCAACATTGTCCGATCTCCGCCCAGTTTGCTGCTCGAGATTACGCCGCGGAGTAATTTGTATTTGCCCGTTTAAAATCGAGGCGACCGCATCGTTCCTTTCTTCTCCCTCCTTCCTCGTTACACGTCCGTGGCGATCGCGAAATGACCGGTTGCGAGGCATCCGCAGCGAGCGGCGAGCATTCGTACGTACGCGGATTGGAAAAAGAGGCGATTACATTTTTGCAATTTGTTTTCCGTGGCAGGAAGGCACTGGAGCAATTAGTCGGCTCGATCACGGTGGCATCGCGCCTCGGGCCGATCCGCGGCGTGGGCCGATAGATACCGAACGCGGTTGCAATTAGCGAGACAGAGTCGCGAGAGATTTACAAAGTCCGGTTTCCGCGGGGCGGTCACCGCGATTTTCAGCGTCGGCCGGCTGCAGAAGGACGAACCGTGGCCCGATCCACGGGGCTAATTGGATGATTGGTTTCGCGCTTTATGCGATCGATTAATTTATCGCGACGCGATTTAACGAAAGAAGACGCGGCCCGATTGAAAGCGTACGCGAGCCACCGCTAATTGGCAGTAAACTCGGCGAGATCGTAATTATCGCGGTGTCACGTCGTAAAACGGCGCAATAAAGTGTAACGCGTTATAATTAATTAGCAAATAAATTGCACGGGGAGGGCAGGTTTCGCCAACTTGGATCATTGTCAGGACGTTCGCGTATAGCCGAGTGGACGTAGGAATATGTCAGGATTAGCGCGGGACGAACTTTATAAGCTGTAACGTGTTATTATCGGATTATACGTTTCGATGTACTAATTTCGCTGCGTCTGTGTGCGTGCGCGTGTGTGATTTTATGTCAGCGTTCTTAACGTCCGAGCGGGTTTAAATAGGGAAGAAAATTATTTACAGAGAACGTCGGAGCGTTTTGATTGCTGATTAACGTTAAGCCTATGGGATGGCTGTAGGTACGGGAGAAGACAATTACAGGAAGGTATATTACGGGATTATAGGTGCGCGTATGTGAGCGGTTAGGTGGGAAACATGATCGTCTTTCGAGGCATTCGACGTCGGGAATCGTAATTTCGTTTTTGCGAATTAAACTGGGCTCGTATTATATTTACACGTACACGCGTACAGTTCTGAAACCTTATCGAGTTTTCATGTATTGCGTGCCACCTGTTTGTCTGCTATGCGAGTCTCGCTATTTCGGAACATTTCATCGTCGACTTTGCCGTGGAAATGATGCAAGACTGATGTAACTCCGAGATACTCCCGGGAGACTCGTTTTACGGTAAAAGGCAATTCTACAATAATAACGAAGTAATTTATCGTCTGTAAAATGATCGGCATTTGCTATTATTAAGGTATCCGTGCACCGATGAAAATCTCCGTTCAATTTCTTTCTCTCTCCCTCTCTCTCTCTCGAATATTATCAATTTCTTAATAAGCGGCTATTAATTTAGCGAATGAGATTTCTAAGAAATCGTTTAAATTATAATGTACAAGCGATATTATACGTTCCCACTGATCGTGCCTTAATGTATCCTATATTAAAAATAAAACAGCGGAATAGGTAATACGAAGTATTATAAATTCATGTACGTGGAATTATGGAACATTAAGAGACGAAAGTTTCAAGGTATAACGATCATTGAAATCTCATTGCTATTCCGATAATATGGAAATATATTATACTTCGATATGCACGTATCGCGAAAATATCTTACGTCGCGCAAAAATTATGTCGAATCAAAGAAATATGGATGTATCGCGAGTACGAGACGCGAAAGCGAAGGAAAATTTATATACTAATTTAATCTACGTTAACAAATGTTCAACGTCGCTATCTGTGTTCCGTTCAAAGTCTAGATTTCATAGATATTCGACAAAAATTTTCAAAATCTAGACGGGAAATCTCCAAACCGAGATAGAATGGAAAATATTTCGTTTCACTCGTGGCTTTTACCTTGGCATTGGTTTCGAAAGAGAGTTCCTTGGAAAACGATGCTAATTGCCAGGTATAACACCAGGTGGAGGTGACTATGCACTCGGACCCAGCCTTAGAGGCGCTCAGGTACGTTGACCCACTGTCAGCATTCCGGATGATGAAATATACCGTCTAACTTGGAAGGCACGCAGGAAATTAAAGCTGACTGAACGCATTATTTACTATTAATTTCCTGTTATTACAAATTTTGTCTCACAAAAGGAAATCCGATTTCGTGTCCTGAAAAATAATATTTCCCTTTCATAGCATATTCATTCGTTTATTAACCCTTTGCGCTCGATGATTTTTTGGCTAAAGAAGGATACGAGTTGACAAATTTTCTGCCATAAGGCTGATGATATTTTTCGAGCAGTAAATAAGAAATCGTATAATAATTAATACGTAGAATTATTTAACTTCAATACCTCGCAAACTGTTATTATTTTAAACTTGATATATTAATTAATATCGAGCTTCGAAATTTTATCAAATGGCGACTGAAAGGCGCCTCTCGAGTACAAAGGGTTAATTGATACCTCGGAAACTGACAAATAATCTAAACTTTGTACAGTTAAGATTTATTTCCCTTTTTCCCCAAATTTTCGTCTCCAAATTACGACCACGGATGCCACTGAAAATTCTATCTGAAAAAATTTCCAAACGACTGTAATTTTTTCTGAGCTTGAAGAATACGGTTCAGAGGAAACAGAGAAAATGAAAAATTCCAGGAAACCGAATGGAAGCTAAAATCCAGTTAGAGTTAGGGCTGACCTGGACTCGTCTTAGACGAGAAGAAAGGTAAACCATGGGATGTTTGCAGAGGCTAGTCCGGGGTCCAGTTGGGCCCAGCAGCCAGGTGCATCACGGTGCTTCTGTGTCACAGAATAGCGGCCAATAATGGATCAGGAGCACACGAGTTCTGACCACGGAGACACGTTGTGCCCAGCTGAACAAGGACCATTATCCTAGTTGCTCAGGGTCGCACGCAGCCCTAGACTCGACGAACAAGTCGAACATTCCAACGAACTCGTCGCATATCGACGCTAGATAACGATTCGAGAAAGCGGCTTACGAAATCACGGATTTATCGAGTGCACGCGAGTAGACTAATCAATTTTTTCGACCAGTCGGCCACCGATAATCGCGAGTAAAAGTACGTTCGATTTAACGAGCGAGGGAGATAAGGGAGAAAGTGGAAATTATTCTTTGCGTTCCGTTAGATAGCTTATCTTCGTTCAGAAAGCGCGCACTTGGATTGGGTATCTGTGTCCTAAGCACTCTGAGTAATGCTTGCATCCTTTGATGTAATAGATAGAGAAGAAAGTACAGGTAGCCCTCCTACAACACGGTTTCATTATACCACGATTCATAAATTGCGGGAACCTTCCTACAACACGGCATCCTGTAACACGGTTTCGCTGTAACACGATAAGAAAATTGCAAAAAGCTTTGTACAACACTGTACTTCTACAGCTGCGACGAGGCTTGCCGTCTTAACGAAGCGGATTTAATAGAAATGGCATCCGAAGCTGTAAATCAAATCGATTCTGAGGATACCAGCACTGGTGAAGATTGTGCAATTAATAATTTAACATTAAAAAAATTACAAGAAGATCTAAGCTTAGTTGAAAATCTCGAGTCATTTTTCTCGAATGTAGACCCTTCCGTTGAAAGAAACCGAAAATTTAAAAGGGAAGTGCAAAACTGGTTAGCTCCATACCGAGAAATTTACAATGACCCGGTAAGAACCAGCAAGCAAAGTGAAATTACCGATTTATTTAAGAGGCAAGAAAATGCAAGAACTTTAAATGAAGAAAGAAGTTTTGAAAGTGAAAGTGGTATCGTTCCACCGAAAAAACTGAGCAGTGAAGACGAAGAAATTTATTAAATTAAAGCTGCGTTAAATTAAAATAATATTTTTATTTTGTTGTTTTGTGTTGTAAATACAATCGTATTTTTAATAAAAATTAAGTTGTTTATGTAGAATTAAAATAAAATTTGTTTTTAATAAGTTTTCGGAACGTAACCCCCTTTTTGTACTGGCTCTGGGTCTCATACAACACGGTTTCACGCAACACAGCATTTTCTAGGAACCTATCTACAGGGTTATAGGAGGGTTACCTGTATATTAATAACGAGTTCTGTATTTTCTTAAGTATAGACGAAGCAGATGGGACAATTAGCTAGTCAAAATTGCCGTTTCGAATCCAACCCGGTCAAGCTTTGTTCGATCCACTGTCAAATTGGCAAATGACCCGATCTGCACCGCCGCGGTCTTTATATAGCCAGCTTTGCTACCTTCGCAAGGTCGAGCGAAGAATCACGATTATTACCAATGCCACACGACGATTTTTCTACTGTAATAGCCAATAATCAATTCGTTTTATTTTTATAGTAACCTTACGTACTCGATAATTCGTTACGATAATGGACACAATAATTCATGCATTTTTCACAAGGCGTGGCCGTACGCGAAGCGTTATTTAGTACCTCGATAATGAAAGTTCCCGACGCGAATCAATTTTGCCGTTTAACAATTATTCGTGAAATCGATAAACATCACCGGACGCAAAATTGTACTCCTTGATATAACTCTTTGATATTGATATACGAGCATGACCAGTTTGAAAAATCATTAGCTGATAATTATTCGGATTAAAGCGCACCGGAAAATTGGAGAAGCTAAAAATGCCAGAATTCTCAGCGAAAGATACTTTCACCGGCTCTAATCCTTCCGCAAACGCGAGTTTAATAACAGGAATATAATTTCTAATCACGGTGGCAATTTTTGCCGAGATTCTCGTCGAGAGATCTCATTAACGCGGATTCGATTCTACGAAACTCGTCGAGTCGGAAATTACAGGCAGCTTTCGAAATAATACGCGCACGTGCAGACACGGAACAGTCGCGTTCCTCTGTTTAACAGTTATGCCAACTTCCAGACTTCCGTTCTGTGTCGTTTAACTCGATAATTACACCCGGTGCGAAAATGACGCAATGGCGATGACACGGCGATTACGCGTTGCCGTTCAATTTGACTTTCAACCGGTAAAAGCAGAAGTTGCACGATCGCGAAAAGCTAACCTCTCTCTCCGATCTTCTCTGTATTTTCAAGGAACGCGAGGCTAGAGCGATGCAAATGGTCATAATTACGGCGCCGTTACTCGAGGCACGTCAATTTCATCCGCGGGCATTTTTTCCGCGGGCCAAGTTGATGGCAAGCGTGTAAAGGGCAATTGCAAAAACGCAATATCTTCTTCGTGAAATGTAGTAACCTTTCATCCCGTCTCTGTCCGATTAGATTACGGTAAACCGTAATCGTTCCCGGAGCAATCGAGGATCCACCATCGAAAGCGGCTTGATGTAAACAAACTAGGAAACGCAAACGACTGGCAGAAGTATCTTTTTCGGCCAGCACGTGCGCGTGACTGTTGAAATAATTTCAACGAGGTTGCATCAAGTTCGAGGAATCGGACGAGCGTGTCGTCTCTCGCGTTCATCCATTGCGGGAACTCGGGTATTCGTCTAGGCTGTAGAGCAGGACGAGTCTAGTAGGGATACAGGAGCAACGGAGAAGGAAGATCCGGTTAGGTGCTCACGCTCGCGTAGAACACGGAGTTACGAGCGTGTGAAGATTCGTTACGTCATTTCTCGCTGTATTCCTGAATATGATTCAGGCGAGCCACGGTCATGTGTTTTCCAGGAAGCTCGCGGACGTGCACGTGAAATGCACGTCTGATAATGTATCTATGGCATTGCTCGGGGAGATTACTCGATGAAAAAAGCACGAAAAAACTAGCAGCGATGTCTACTCTGCCGTGCGATAAGCATCGAACAAAATTTCGTTTCGTCGATACGCTGTTAGTAAGGTCAAAACGCAAAACCGGTGATAATCGGAGTGGCGGAAAAATGAAGGATTCGAACGAAATTCTTGTAGGATGAATCACGGTGTAACGAGTCATTGTACCAATTAATAACAATTCCTCGATTTCTTTCGTCGATATTTTTTAACGCGCTTTCGAAGCTTTGGAAATACGAGTGCTCGAAATAGAGCGAGTCGCGCGGAGTACCTTTAATTCGAAAAGTCCATAAAACTGGACGGAAAGGGTGGCGGTAAATTTAACGCGGCGCTGAGTGGAAAGAATACAGCGTTAGGCAGCATTCCACGGGACCCCGATCGCACGTATTTTTAGTCCCCCTGAACCGAAACACATCCTGCAGGCTGATTTTTATTGGCAACGCAGTGGAGATCGAGAAGAAAGCGGCGCTTGGATCGATAAAACACTGTTCCTTACGGAAAGGAACGCTGGTTGCGTCATGCCGCGCATGCGCGCTGCCTTCAATTCCGAAAATCTCGTCGCGATCTACGTGCCTAGCTGTGCATCGGCTGCCAGGTTACCGCTGCATTCGAAATAACGTGGACTACACGCGACGTACGAGCGGTTCGGGGCTTGCCACGCGGGCCGAACGTGGAAATCCGTGAAAAACGAAGGCGAATTTATCGTGTCCGACGTTACTCGAGTGTGTTCCCGGTTTCGTCAGCCCGAGCACGCCGCGCCGCGAAGCCTATGGGAGGTATAAAAAGCGGGGACAAGGTCACCTTAGCAGACAGAAGTTTCCGAGCTGTCAGACAAGTCGGACGCGTACGGACCCGTTGGTAAACCGCCCAAATACACATTGGTGTTTGCTTCATTTTCTTTCTTTGCTTCCTGTTTTTCTTTCCTAAAGCAACCATGAGGTTAGTGGAAACATGTTTTATTCGTTACGATCGCCGCGATTCGAGTTACACGCGAACGGGATTGCCCCTCGCGTCGGTTCGTTCGAGTGTTCGCGTATTCCGGGACACGCTGTATAAGGATGAACCGTGTTGCGCGACGTGGGATGCCATTCCCATAGAAGAAACGGGGTCAACACGCAGTAACTCTAATGAACGTTCAATTGCTGTGGTTTAGTAAATTTCGCTGCCTCGATTTTCCAGTGACCTATCGGTGATGGCTTCTGATATTCTGTCCTCTCTGCACCTCGTAGTTAGACCTATTTCTTTACCGTTTCTTTCTTATTTCTTACTAATTAGTTGCTTGCAATTTGCGCATAACCTGCACTTTCGTAGTACAACGTGAACACCGGTACACGTGCTTGACATACCGCTAGTGTCATCTTACGAGCTTGCGTACTACTCGCTCTGTGTTATCAACGTTTCATTCACGTGTATTGGATGTAGTAAACAAGTTGATAACTTTCTGAACCAGGAAGATATTCGCTTCTTAATTTTCAATTAAGGGAAATAGTGGCGAATTTTCTTCCCGATTCGCGTATCGTAATATACCCATCTGCACGTAGTTACTAACGATATCTTTTTTCCCCTCTTTCCCCCCGTGACTAACGTCGTTTTACCGATTTATCGTTGATTTGACAGATTCCAGGAACGAAAAGTTCACGGAGACTCCTCGCTTTGAAAAACTCGAGTGAAAAGGATAACATTGAAAATTTATCGAGATTTATAAGTTATTTTTTAATTACGATCGATATATCGAACTAATTTATTGAAATTTTCGCGTAATGGCGCAAACGTCCTCCGTGACCTTTTCGACCTTGGTCGACCTACTACTTGTACAAAGTTCGAAAATAGACGAAGAAGATTCGGAGTACTTGAAACTAAACAAGATTGCTTTACTTTCCGCAGAAGAATGGCATCTTTGAAAAATAAATTGTTAAACACGGTGAAGGAGCCGATTTCCACGGGCAGGAACAAAGTCACCGTGGTCGGCGTAGGCCAAGTCGGCATGGCTTGCGCGTTCAGCATCCTAACAAACGTAAGACCCATTTCTCTGCTTCAAATTTCGATAAAAACCCCGAGGAATAATTACTAATTCGAATAAAAACTTTTCACAGGGTGTTTCGAGCGACCTGGTGCTCGTGGACGTAATGGCGGACAAGCTAAAAGGAGAGATGATGGACCTGCAGCACGGCAGTGCGTTCTTGAAGAACGCAAAGATCAACGCCAGCACCGACTACGCAGCCACGGCGAACTCTAGTTTATGCGTGGTGACTGCCGGTGCTCGTCAGAGGGAAGGCGAGACGAGGCTGGATCTGGTTCAACGGAACACGGATATCTTCAAAGGCATCATTCCGGAGCTGGTCAAATATAGCCCAGACGCGATCCTCTTGGTCGTCTCGAACCCGGTAGACATTTTGACCTACGTGGCATGGAAGCTCTCAGGCCTGCCGAAGAACCGAGTGATCGGAAGCGGCACCAATCTGGATTCGGCCCGATTCCGTTTCCTCTTGTCGCAGAAGTTGAACGTCGCACCCACGTCCTGTCACGGTTGGATTATCGGCGAGCACGGCGACACGAGTGGTACGTATTCTTTCCTTTTAACGATCGTTATCCGCGATAAGCGCACGTGCAAAATCCAAGTGTCTCGTTATCGCGCGATTCAAATTTAGATCATGACTTTCCGGATTCACGTCGACTACGCGTGACTCAGGTACGTATCGGTGATAGTCGCTAATAAAGTACTCGGTGTTTTGTTATTCAGTGCCGGTATGGTCGGGAGTGAACGTTGCTGGCGTGAGGTTGAGGGACCTGAACGAGAACGTTGGTACCGACAAGGACATGGAGAACTGGGGCGAGCTGCACAAACAGGTGATCGATAGCGCGTACGAGGTGATCAAGCTAAAGGGCTACACGTCCTGGGCCATCGGTTTGAGCGTGTCCAATCTAGCATCCGCCATATTGCGAGACTCGAACCAAGTTCACGCTGTATCTACCATGGTTACCGTAAGTCGATAACTCGTACTCGTTACATAAGACACGCGTGACTGTCGTATCGTTGCCGATTGCAAAACGGCCGAGTCGCTGACGACTCATCGTCTAGACGGTGGAAAAAATTGTTTTGTCGCCGAATGTATCGGGAAACGAATTTCACGATGATAATTTTCAGGGTTACCACGGAATCGATAAGGACGTGTTTCTGTCCCTGCCCTGCACCCTGTGCGAGGAAGGTGTCTCCTGCGTTGTCCAACAGAAGCTAACATCCGACGAGACGAGCCAGCTGCAAAATTCGGCCGACATGATGCACGCCGTGCAAAAGGACTTGAAGTTCTAACCCATCCCACCTGTCTCGCGTGTTGGGATAACACTTTCTCTTAGATAAATGAAATCGTTCATGTTGTAATTCAGTTTCGCGCCTGTTCGTGCACACCAAGTATTGCTTTTGACAAGCACCATTTCGTCTCTATTTACGATTCGTTAGGTTTACGTGGCCGATACTTAAAGGTGCTACCGCAAATATTTAAATGTTATTTATATAAGTTATCGTTGGTTCAATAGTTAGCGGAATTTTTATATAAGAAAAAAGAAAGAGAAGCGTGTGTTCGCATGACCACAAAGTATTACCGTTGTACGTTGTCAATGTGTCACATATTTGCGACAAGTTGCATTCAGTTGACTCGATACCATGATACGATAATTATATTATATACGTGATCAAGATTCGACGCAAGACAAGTTACTTAATCGATAAGTCAGAGTACAAGAAACATCTACGGTAAACGATAAGTCAGAACTTCCAGTAGAAATCGAAATTCAGCCGTAACGTTACCGTTTACCAAGAGTTCGCCAAAAATTCCCGGCAAATTTAGAGATATTCTCGATGTCTACCTCACGAAGCTTTCCTCGACTGATCTGTATTTTCGTACCAAATCTAGAACACGCGTTAACGTGTTCCCAGTTACCCAAGATACCACATATATACATATATTGTCTTGTATATTTATACCAGTGTTTTAATAAATCGATACTAATTATTCGACTCGTCCAATCAATCATTACCAACACGGTTTACTAATTAACCCTTTGACTATCAGGCCGAAGTCACGTGTTTCGCTGAGGACGCAACGGGAGTGCACAGCTATATGCAAGATTTGTTCTAATATTTCTTGATCGATGTTCTAATAAAAATTTTAATAGGTCCTAGGTCATACCGATAATTGTCACACTTATAGACAAACGTTAACCCTTTGACTGTCACGCTGAAATCACATGTTTCCCTCAGGACGCCATGAGAGTGCACCGCTAGATGCAAGATTTCCTTTACTACGTTTTTCATGTTCTAATAAAAATTTTTGACTATTCAATGGGGCACTTTTTATTTCAAAGTATCTTCTAATTAGCGGTTATATTCCAAATGCACCAACTGTCAATTTTCATTCAATTTTTACAATTGTAGTTTTACGAGTAGTTCAAGCGCTCCGGTCATCAATGACCACCGTGGCGTCACAGGAGAAACCGTGGCCGGTTATATATGCGCAAAGTATCAGTCAAAGTGTTAACGTCATTCGCGATCGCGATATTAATCCGTCGTAAATGTTGCGTCCAATGCCATCGGATGCCTGTAACCATGGATTGTTTAACAATTGGCAAACCGACGCAATGGCGATTCACTAGAGGCGTTATGCTCGCCAGCGCCTTCTTTTCCGCGAAACGTCAATCAATCGTGTGCGATGTGACATTTTGCACGAGAAAGGAACAACGGCAATTAAACAAAATCATCGGGTGACGGGAGCAATGGTTCTGTCGCGCATGCTGTCGATTTCGTCGCTGCCGACATGTCTGAAATGCACCATATCTCTGATATCGAGAAGAAGCTTTGCAACTAGACACACGCGTCGCAGGCTACCGCCAACTATACTCAAGGACATCTTCGCCGGGGGCAAGTCGAACAAATTCGCGTCCGCTGATTTCGGCAAAGACGCCACCGCTGGATCTGACTTACAGAGAGCGGTCAGTTTCGTGTAAGCGGCCCGTCTTTTGTACTCGTACATCCATCAGGATCTATCGTGCTTATCCACTGACCGCTCGGGCACTGGATAAACGTTGGGTTCTCGCGTATGAAATGCACGTCTGACGAGTTATCGGTTCGGCTCAGAGGTAAGAGAAACTCTGGCTAACCCCGTCTTCGATCCCTTCGGAGTTTATATTTCCAGGCTTTCTTCTTTTATCTCAATTTTATCTTGCTACCTTTTACAGCGTTTACCTTCTCGAACGTTACCTCGATTCTATCCTGATCGCCCGTGAAATAATCCTGTGTGCCCACCGCTCGATATCGCTATCGCTCGATTTCATTCCACTCTCTTTGCCACGGGATGCAATAAAATCGTAGCCGATAACGAAAATTCTATCTTTACTACCTCGAGAAGGTGGATTTATTTCGCTATGGCCAATTAGACTCGCATTCCTTCCGTCTGCCGACACGCCAAACTGGTACAATGGGTTCCTGGTCAGGTTTCGACCAAGGAATTTCTACTAATCGAGCGACGTGAAAAGAGAGGAATGTCGAACGGATCGGACGGAGGAAAGTCGATCTCGTGATAAACGAAATGGCGCTGAAAGGACGCGGACGTCCGTTGAACTCGAAGCGGCGAGCATTTCATATGTCGTAACTGAACGAATGCGACCGTGAATATGGTAGCGGAAAAAAGTGTACCAGTGTTACGGTAAAATGACAACTTCTCGTTCCAGACCACTATGTTTGAAGGAAGAGCTGCTGTGCAAGTTTTCGGAACCGGTGCGAGACTGCTGTCACAAGGTGACGATCGTGGGGTCCGGCATGGTCGGCGTGGCCATCGCGAACTCGCTTCTCTTGCAGGTACAACGCGGCACCTTATTTTTCATCCCTCGGCCTTTGAACAGAGACACGTCTCGAAGGTTCGAGAAGCGCGCGTGGTTGATTTCGAACACGCGAGTGAAAGTTGCACGCGTGCCGCGCGTGAAAATCCGCGCCGACGAGATCCAGGAATAGAAGTCCTGGAAAAATGTCCTCGCGCATGCACGTGTGGTCGATTATGGAAAGTGACGTTAGTCCGGTGGACATTGACGTAATTTTTCCGTTGCCTCATCGTAGAACATCACCGCGCATCTCGCTATGGTGGATGCATTCCCGAAGAAGCTGGAAGGGGAGGGAATGGATTACAGCCACGGCTCGGTATTTTTAGATGATCCACGCATAGAATACGACACAGGTAACGAAGCTTATTTTAGAAACAGTTTCACCGAATATCGAATAACTTCGAAGAAAGTTCCTGGCGAATGGTTACGCGGATATGGGAACAAGGGGCACGTTGTTTCAGACTTCTGTATCACCAGCAACTCGAAGGTGATCGTGATTGCAGCCGGCGTGAGGCAAGGCAGGGGCGAATCCCGGCTGGAGCTGGTGCAACGAAATTCGGAGATATTGAAGAACATAATACCGACTCTCGTTGGTTACAGTCCCAACGCTGTGTTCCTGATCGTCAGTAACCCAGGTCGAGTGTTAATTGAACGAAAAGAGGGAAAAGAGAGAGGAAAGAGACTTTGGATTCGTTCGCGTGAAAGGAGACAATAGGCTGGGAATCACGTTGAGCCGCTAGTAGAAACGGAACTTTTACTTTCAGTTGACGTTTTGTCGTGGGTAGCGTGGAAAGTGAGCGGATTACCAGCGAGCCGAGTAATCGGAAGTGGAACTCATCTCGATTCAGCAAGGTTTCGTTACTTAATCGCCGATCGTCTAGGAATAGCTCCGAGCTCGGTTCACGCGTACATCGTCGGCGAACACGGGGACAGTCAGGGTGAGTTGGAAATCGCTCGAATTTGCGTCCAATTCGACGCGTACTCTACGTGATCCAATTTCTTACATTTCGCGCGCAGGAGAAAGCAAACGTTACGTATCGCGTCTGATTAAATCCGTTTAACGTTTCCTAGTTCCACTCTGGTCTGGCGTGAATGTCGCGGGCGTGCAATTTCGCGACATCCTGCCTAATATCGGCCTGGAGACCGACGAGGAGAGATGGTTCGAGATTTCCAAGGAAGTGATCAGGCTGTGAGTCTTATGAAGACGACAAAGGAACTGTTCGTCCAACGGATCGACGATATAAAGACTTAAAGACTTCCTCCTTCGCGTTTCAGTGGTCCCACTGTGAGATGTCTGAAAGGCTACTCCAACACGGCAGTTGGTCTAGATTGTTCGTCCAACGGATCGACGATATAAAGACTTCCTTCTTCGCGTTTCAGTGGTCCCACTGTGAGATGTCTGAAAGGCTACTCCAACACGGCAGTTGGTCTATCGGTTGGCGACATCGTGTCGGCCATTCTGAAGAATTCGCAGAGGGTTATTCCGGTTTCGACCATGATCCAAGTACCAAACATCGATGACGATTTTCGCCTATATTTTCAGCTTTATTCCCAACTTTTGTATCCGCATTTCGACGCGACTTTGATTAAACTTGTTTCCGCAGGGTCACCACGAGGTCTGTCACGAGATCTTCCTGTCCCTGCCCTGCACCCTCGGCGAGAACGGCATCACGAACATCGTGCGGATGCGCATCACAGAGTTCGAGAAGAAACTGTTCCAAACATCGGCGAACGTCGTCTACAACGTTCAAAAGGAAATCAAAACGTGATCGATCGAAATGTTCTTTGAAAAAATTGTATCGTTCAATTGTGTGGGTTCTTTTGTAAAAAGTGTCGTTAAATATATCGCGTCTCATGGTACCCGCTCGTGCCCGAATATTACGCGTTTGCTCGATTAACTCTCCTCTGTTCTTGCAACGGAAGGGAAAAGGAAAAGGAAAAAGAATAAATAGAAAGAAACATCGGTTACTTCCCCGAATCGACACTGTTGCGATCGAAGCCTGTTTCAAAGCACGAGGCGGACACGTGCAATGACGAAGCCCGCGTCTGGCCGCGTCTTTTTCTTTTCACCTGTGAATCATGAGTGTCGGTTTCGAAGAGCCGATGACGTCAATGACCTATTCGCGTTGATCTCCGCAGTAGTTCCAAAAGATTCGGTCAAATTTATATACAAATGTCACTGCATTTAACTAGTCATCGACGTTCCCCGAAAGCACGTTTCCTCGGGGAAAAATTCGTCCGTAGTTTCCTCATAGCCGTATCCAGAAGCCCACTTCCGCTGGAATTGGAAGGTAACACTGTACGGGAGCAGCGAAAAGTTACGTGGATGGATGCGTTCCCATGGTGCGCGAGTAAAAAAGGCGATAGGTGACCGGTGGATGGTACCAGAAGGTCGCGGTTCCGCCGCAGGCTAGGCCACGGCAAGGTGACAGAACAGTACTCGGACGTACCGCGAGATGGCGGGCCGGAGTGGTCGCGTAAAGCCAGCGCCACACTAGCCGCGATGTTATGGCATTCGAACGTCAACAGTGCCGTAGGAATAGCGCTGTTTTTCGAACAACTTTGCTCCTCTGGCGTTGAAAGTTCGCGGAACGAAATGTACAACACGATCAGTTGCAAAATCCGCCGGCAATCTGGAGAATTTCGCGATTATCGAGAATTCCGGCAATCGCGCTTGCGCGAGGTAGTTCCCCGAATTCGAAGGGGGACGGAGGAAAAATATAAAAGAGATTAACGCGAGTTAGGCTGATTTAAAAGCGCAAGAGGCTACCAGGCTTATGGTGGAAATTGCCAGTGTTGTTGATATCGGGCGAAGAAGCAAACGCTAGGCCAGAAACGCTCTCCTTTTACTTGGTTCGAAAGCAGATCCATTTGAAAGGCGAGGCGTGTCATTGATTTTTAAAGAATTCTTCGTGAATCGTGTCGTAACGCGCGCGCGAATCCTTTTGTCGACCAATAGAAATTCCTGCGATCGTTTCGGTGTAAACGCGTGTCTCGGGACCTCGACGCGTCTCCGGGAATCGCAATTAGCAAGGGAAATATTTTACAAACGGCAATCCGTTTACTCCGCAAACCGGGCACGGAATTCGTAATTAATAAACCTCGCGAGTGGCTCGCTTGACAATGGAATACGGAAAAATCCCACGAATCTGAACCTAGCGAGGGGTCTTTCGAAAATACGAATCTTCCCGCGATCACCGATTATCGCGCATAACGAGACGAGTTTCCAGGGACGTGATTCGCCATTAACGCTATCGAGAGCGATCGTTGGATAAAAGGAGAGGAGAATAAAAGAGAAGAGAAACATAGGACGAAAGAACGAAATGCGAGAGAGAAAAAGTATTCTCGGCCAACACGTACGGAACGATCGGCAAAGGAGCAAGGTTATCGAACACGTGCACACGGCACTGAGGCCCAGGTGGAGGTGGTAGCCGGGCCCCGTTCTCTGTTGGTCCTGTCGTCTGTCAGTGGAGCTCAGTCAGCAGACAGTCGGTCCGTCCGGTCAGCTGGTTCCGTCTAATCGTGTTAGAAGCTTCCTGATGGTAAGCCTAACCTGAAACACCTGATAGAACCCGGTAATAGAGCCTCGATCATCAAGGATCGAAGAAAGAAACGGCGGCCCGCGCGCCGCATGTGCGCGAGTGTACAGCTTCTCCACCGGAAACACCAACGACACGGTGCGAGGTACCAACTAAACCGAACGATAGGAAGAAGTAGCGGAGGGAGCCGAAACAGAGGAAGAAGATAGAAACGCGACAGGGACGGTGTACACCTGGTCAGGCAGGAAATGACTATATCGTACGCGAGCGAAGTGCCAAACGGCTCCAGCTTCGGCTGCTTCTGGAGGATCCTGGTCAAGTGAGTTCACGATACCGATTTCATTTCTCCGAACGTTCCGTTCGATCCTCTGTCCGAGATCCGATTCCGTCTAATCGAATTTTCGCGATTTACCTACGGCGCGTGGGCACGGATCGCGGTTTTCGTGACAGTGTGACAGGTTGAACAGATCTGGCGCGCGTTACGAGGCCTTAGCAACAAGTTCGGCTAGTTGTCGTGGTGTTTGGCAGTTTTTCGTCTGCTTTTCTTCTCTATTCCGATCGTTGGAACACCGCTGCTCGCGCTATCTGCACTTTGTCCCTTCATCGACTCCGTCGCGCTCTTTGTCGCGACGTTATCCGCCTCGCAGCTCGGAACGGTAGGAAACGTCGCGGCACGGTAGGTTACGGACGGTTCTCGCTGCACGGAACATCGAAAAGGTGGTGCTCTCACTTTCCTTACGGTGGATTAATTTCACGCTGACCACGAGAGCAGTAGACGACGACCTGCTCGACTGGGGGCCTCCTCGGCCAAATTCGGATACACCGTGGAGTCTCTCCCGGTACGTAGGCGACCAGACGTTCCGTAACGAGGCGGGACTTGCAAAATTGCCGCGATTCGTGATTCGGATTTTGAGCGGAATTCGTAAGAAAATAGCTAGTCCAGCGAAACTTTCGACACGCGTGCGCCCGAGCCGAGCGTTCCAAGATACTGGAGCACACGCTTCTAGACAGTTTACATAGTCGGCGTGCCATGTAAGACGAAGATATTGCGATATTGCGACCGGTGGATCGTTGTGCAACGTTTAACTTTCGACTCGATGTATCGTGTTCTCGATTTAGAGCCCGGCTGCATAGGGGGAGCAGGAGGGGAGCACAGTCGAGTCCTTGAGCAAGGATTCTGTAAACGCACGTGCGAAAAATATGCAAAACCGATAATAACATTGCCGATTTTCTCATCGTTGCTCCGTCTCCCATCTTCTCTTCTTCCTCTTCGTTTTATTTCTTTATTCGTCTAATTTAATTATTTTTTCCTCTCCATTTTCTCGCTTTTCGTAATTCGATCGATTCGTAATCTCCACGATAGACACGTTAGACGGCCGCAGAGCAGCAGGCTGGTACGCGACGAGACAGAAATTGTCCTGATTTTTTTTTTCCCTCAGAACGTACGGTTATATGAATCACAGTAGCGGAGCACGTAAAACCCGCTAGCACAGAAATGGTGCTCGGTCAACGCTTGCTCGTGCGTTTTAAGGAAATAAGGTCGTCGATACATTGATTTTAGCCGTAACGACGCGCGCGTTACGTGGAATATCGCCACGCTGTTCTGTTCTCCGCTGCCATAGGATTTTCGTTCCAGTTGTCGCTCGCGTCCAAATGAAACGGTAGTACCTCAATACCCCTATGTCGTGCCACGTTTATCGTGCGCAATCCGATTCTATTATTACCTAAATACCGATTCACCTGACCGCGGCAGTATAGATATTCGTTCGTGGAAGCAAACGGCAACGAAAAATCGAAGAAAAAATAGCCTTAAAAAAAACCGCAAGTTTTCTCGTTAATTTGTCAATACTCTAAACCGTATTTACCAACGATGAACGACTCAATTCCCGTTCGGGAAAACCACCGGATTCGTTGCACAAGTTTCCTCGGAACCCGGTGACATCAACGCTCGCACCGAGCAGACCGCGTTAAATTAAATGTTATACAATGATCCTTATGTAAATCTTCGATGACGTTCCACGGATCATTCGTACGGTTAAAGACAGGCTCGTCCGATTGCTGGTAAGTCCAAACACCTTGCGAGTTCTCGGAACGGGACAGCGAGCTGGTGGAATCGTTCGATTAAATAAGTATCCGTTGAACGGTATCGGGGCATGGCCACGAAGAGCAAGTATGACTATCGATATACTCCGTATGGAAGAGCACGTGATGCTCGAGAGTACAATCACGAGCAAAATCCGTTTCTCCGCTCGGAATATCGGCCGGGATTTACACCGGTTACGCGGAAACGGGTACGGCGCGATACGAGCGGAAGTGCAGGAAGGAAAGATGGACTTTGAGATACGAATAAAGGAGGAAAAAGGGAGAGAAAAAGAGGTGATAAACGCGTAGTTGTTGGACAGAAATTTAGCGATTTATGGCTCGTCGATCACCGTCGGGAGTATTAATAAAACGTGGTGACGCAAGGCGAATTCTGCCGAGGCGAATTCCTCGCTCGCGATTGCTCGTGAAAACGCGTAATCGCAGTCGGGATATCGCGGCATACGATATGCAACGTCCTTGCCGAAGCTCGTTTGTTGACATTTCCACGACCTTTAGCTAAGCGGCGTTGGTGGATCCTCGGTGATCTCGGTTTCTCTCCGGGCGCCAGCTTGAAAACGGCCTTAACGGCTTTCACGTAAGATCTCGCTTTCCTAGGCTGGTTACACGCCGCATGGCGCGCACCGAGCACGCAGTCTAATAGAAGCGACCGACCACTGTCTATAAATAACCGAGAACCGCCAGAAATAGAAAACACTTTCGTGTGATAGCGCACGCAACGACCAAGTCGCCACACTGTCACCGTCTCGCGATCTTCGCGAATTACACGCTCGACTCGGCCGAAAAATTGCCGTGCAATTGACCGTAGGTAATCTGCCAACTCGCTTCGGTTCGAGATATGGAAGAGAGGGAGAGAGAGAGAGATACGGGAACATCTACTCGCGATTAGGTATACTCGATTCGCGAAAGACTCGTATTTTCGTCTGCATTCCTCTCCCCCGAGCATCACGGTGATCTTCAGCCGGTGATATTTTACGTAGCATGCATCGTTACACGGTTGATTTACATACCGAACAGGTAAATCATTTTCGCAATAGATCATACCTTTGTACGTTCGCGAGGCGAGCGCGTGGAACGAACCCAAGAACAGGATGACTTCTGTCGCCGAGCTCAAGGTTGTGCCATTTTACCTTTTATTCCGCCGCCCGTGTATAGCACAGGTGTTCCTACGCGATGCTACGTGTCCGCCCATCATCTAGTCGGCGATGAAAATGCCCCGTAATGGACAGGATAGGGGAAACACGAAATGATCGTAAAGACGAAATAGTGGAAGGATAGCCACGATGAATCTTCCGACTGCCGATACCACCGCTGCGGTTTTACGTGTCGAAGCGTCTCTAGAGCTGCTCCAGATGCGACCGGCATGCAAGTAGCTCCTTTTTCTCCTGCGAGTCTTCCGGAACGGTCCACGCCAGCAGCTTTCCTATCCGCCTACCGGACTCGATGGTCAATGAGAGCAACGCGATCCAGGGATCTATAAATATCCGCGAGAGTCCACGGCGGCATCTATAAATACGAATCCACTATCCAGGAATAGAAAATGGCCGGTTGATTTTCCGCTGGAATAGCAATCATCAGCCATATGAATTCTCGGGGCTGGTTGATCTATTACGAGGTTACAAGCGTGGTCATTAAGTCGATTTCTGATTGACGGTTAGAAATAGCCCGCTCGCGTGTAAGACCGCCAGGCTGGAAGAAGTTAAGCCGACCAACCCGATAGACGGGACAAGCAACGGTAGAGGCTCGCGAGTGTTTATTTTCCCGATGTTTTGCCGGTTTAGAATCCGAGCATCGAACGGTGGAGACCGCTGGCATGCCGGTGTGTATACACGCGCGCGCGTAACAGTCGCGCTGATCACGCGCGCTAAATAGGCTCGGCGCGTGAACGGAAGAACTATGGCAGCGAATCGCACGCGTGAAAGCAAGAACGGTTTTCACGGTGCACGGAAGGCTGACCAAGATAAAGCGGCAGGATGATGATATTCGTCCGGAAAGCTCGCGAAAAAGTGAAATCCAGGAATCCTTTCTGGCCGATTTCAAATGACTAGTCGTATTTTCTCGTTCGACCGTGCGGTTCTTCTCGATTCTGCATCGACCGCGCGCGCAGGCACTCGGAAATAGAATTTCTAACCGAGTGAAATCAATTTAGCATACCGAACGAAACAGCCGCGCGCACTTACTCCACGAAAGCGTTACCGCGTACGATCGTCTTCGGGAAGACACAGCGAGAAACTCTGGCTGATTTCACGCGGAAAATATTTCCCGTTCGGCACGACGACCAGCGGCGAGTCGCGCGGACGCGATAAAACACGAACCAGAGGAATTCCTCGCCGATAACGAGCGGTCGCCACGCAAAGGGAGGGAGAAAGCGAGGCAAAAATACCGCGAAATTTATTCGCCACTACCGAATTACTTATTTAGCTCGGAACCTAAATACTGAAACGATACGACGATAATCGAGCAACCGAACGCAACAACTTTCTTCGATCGGCGACCGTGGGGAATCGTGCGATGGCGCGCGCGCGCGCGCGGCCCGGGAACTAGGCCATTGTCTCTCAAATTGGACGATCAGGAGCGTCTCATGAGAATGCAAAAAGTCGGGATCGGTTAGTCCGTATTGCAAAGGCGCGCATCGGTGGCCGGCGGCGGCGTCGAGACGACGCTACCGATCGGTCACGTTCGTGCTCGTGTGTCGCGTCGACACGCCGTCCCTGTCCTGTTCTGTCCTGTCCTGTCGTGTCCTACCGTGTCGCGTCGCGTCGAGTCGCGTCGCGTCGAGTTGCTGCGCGCCTCTCTCGCGAATTTAACGCTGCCTCTGTCTGTCTCTGTCCGTTGCACGCGCTGCATCGCGCGCCGGCCGCACGAACGTTGTTGCATTCGCACTACGCCGAATGACAATGAGACGACACAGGCCGCGCTCCGCACACACGCTCCGAGCGTATGACACACATTTCGTTCACCTCTCTTGTCTTCCGCGGACTGCAGCGGGTACTAAGCGTTCCTGCGCGCACGCCGTCGTGCATCCGTGTGTACGTGTACCCGCGCGAACGCGTCGTCGCTATCCCAGTCGCTAGAAACCTATGCTTCACCCCGTGTTCCCCGTCGCTCCGTCACCCTGCAGTCCATCTTTCCATCGCACCAATGCCGAGGTTTCATTTTATTCCGAACCCGATCCAGTTCACGGGCGTGGTGTCGGCGTCGAACCACCTGGAAACTCTCTCGGTGACCCAGTGTCTACCGTCATCATCCTAGAGTCGTTCTTTCGATAATTCCTATACCGATATTTCGTTTTATTCCGAGTGCAATTTCACGATAATTTCCATCGGACTATCCGTCAAAGGAGCTTTGGTAACGCGCTATGGAGTCATTTCTGCGATCGTGTGTACATCCTAAGCTGGATTGCAATTTAAGCCCATAGCTCATCCTAGCCTACGTCTATCTAGATGATCTCTGAGCGTCTTTTCGATGAACAGTTTATCGGGGTTCATAGCTGTTTGGGTTGGGTAGCAACAGCTGTTTGGTCGTAGGTAGGTAGGTGGAAGCGTGCAGAATGAGCGAGAATAATTCCAAATCCTTACCCGCTTAAAAACAGTTTAATCGTTTAGCCACGCTACTACTATCTCGCGTTCGCTCGCGTCTCCTATCGAGAGTGTATATACGCGCAGATATACACGTAATCTTTTTTCAAAGAAACCATTTAGACCAGCGATTTATGAACGTGTGGCCATATTGGTACAGGAATCGATTACAAGGCTCTCAGCTCCTTTGTGCTGGAAAATTAGCCATCGCAAAGTTGTCCGACTAGCGTCCATTACTCACGAATCATTCGAGTAAACAAAGTCTGTTCTCCGAGTCATTTTTCTATGCACGAGAGACGCTCGTGTTCTAAATTGATTACTAAATCTCGAATCGAGGCTCGACCCGTTTTCACAACTCCTGGGACCACTGGCCGTGACAGAGATACATATTCTAGGGAACCGCTCGGTTAAAATTCGCTTTCGAAGGTTACGCTTCAGCCCCGGATGGCCGTTGGCAGCCCTAGTGTTCGACTTATTTGCATCTCAATGCCCGAGAGAGGAGATAGCGATTTTTCGGGGGGCAGTAGCGGGAGAGGAACAGGGAACTCGTTTTCTCTTCCGCGAAGGCACTCTTGAAAAGTTTCCATTGGTCCTTGATCGGAAAGAGTACGCGTACGCGGGTTAAACGACACGGCACAGGGACGAGCGATGCTCCTTCGCGAGGGGCAATGGCGAAATAATCGTTTTTACTGGCAGACGTGCGAGGGGCATTCGGCTTTGCTCGTTCGCTAATTAAAATGTGGAGCCATTCCCGTGCTCGCAGCGTAACCTGCGTCTGCGTTCGGCCTTTTTATCCTCCCCGGCATTGATTGTCGCCAGCATCCGCCTGCACCGCGTCGTTTTCACCACGAAATCGAACGTCTCGTGAAAACCGCTCGGCTCAGCCGGATCTTCCATATTTCACGAACATAATCCTCGTTTCCTCAAGGACGAAAATTTTCAGGGGACACCAACGGGTACCGTCGATGGTCCACGCTGAAATTCACGTTCAGATCGTTTCGATGATATCGTACGAGAAGAGACATTACGAAATGCATAAGTATAAATCATCGGATCTATAATTATGGCGTGTACCGGAGAAGAGAGAAGACAAAAGTAACGATGACAGTGCTTACTGAGAATCCTGACATGGCTCTCGGACAATATACTTGTCAAGTACCATGGTCAGATTGAATGCAAATCTCTTTGACCCGTTCGTAGTAAAATAATTCAGAATATACTCTTATCGACAAATTTCTTTTTTATTATATCACGGTTGCAAATATTTTCAAAAATATCTACACCTTAATATTTCCGCAACATACGTCACGTGTCAATTATTCCATGATAAGAATCCGTGCTCATTAATAAAAAGAAGGCCGAACGAAGAATGAGTGTATTCGTAGCCAACACTGTTTGCTCGTAACGCGATTGCGCATAAATACACACTCCAGTGATAACGATTTTAAAAGAAACCTCGCTTTTTCCTATTTATTAACACGTCTTTAGCCTACTAATTACTTTCACGGTATTATAAATATCGCGTCTTGCGAATAATTACAATAACCACAATAACCTCCTCTATCCGTAACTAATTCTTATCCCACGCGACCCGAGGGGAAAGTCACGTAAAGATGGCGGCACGCAACGCGATAATTCACCTGCACAGCGAATCGCTCGAGTCAGACTCTCCGAGCAGAATTTTCCCAAACTCGAACCCGATTGAAAAGCGAGACAATCCAAGGAATCGCATGAGCGAAGTTCGGAATTGCGCGTTTCTATCGGAAAGCGAAATTCGTTTATCGACGAACCAGTTCCACGTCCACGGAAGCGTGGCTATCAAGGAAGCGAGCAGAGAGGTTTGCCAAAGTGAGGACGAGCGTGGAGCATCACTCCGCGAAGCGTGACCGGCGTTAGTTATGCAACGTTTTGTTGCCACGCGTCCTTGTTGCCCGCATTGGTATTATCTTACTTAGAGCCAGCGAGTCGATTACGATTCGTTGCCTTGACGATGATTCTCTCGTGGAAAGGTGAAGGAGACCATCGACCGATCGATACCCCGTCGAGGCTTTTCGGGAGATCAAGCGATCTTCGTTTCATCGACGAATGCAAACGCGAATTCGAGAAATCGTTAGACCATTCGCGAAAATTCTCTTCCTTTTCCGTGCTCGCGAAGAAAAATGGGGGCGCCGGCTGGCGTGTTTCGACGAACACGATACATCTGCGAAACCGCTACAACGTAACAATGACTCAGGGATCTCTTGTGTCTATGAGCAACTTTTTGCACGTTATTACGATGTCCGAAATAAAGGAAAAAAGAAATATCCCACGTACCCTGCATTCTTCGTGTCTATGTTAATACCCCTGAATTTGTAAGTGCTCTAACCATTAAGGAAATACGCAGTCTCATTCGACGGGTCTCGTAAGATCCATCAAACCTCGTCGGAATCAGTAAGTCAAATAGAGCGGCGGATCGTGAGTCAGCCCATGAATATCGACGAACCGCTCGATCGACCCCAGAATCGGCCTTGCGTTCGGCATTTATTCGACACGATCTCGCCTGAAAATAAACAGGAAGATCCTCGGAAATGATAGACAACGAGCACGTACGCTGGTGATCGATAAACGAATCCAAATGGTGTGGCTGCGAGTGCCAGAGGATTCGTCGATCACTCGAAATTCCTGACGTATCGAGGCCGAAAAGCTGGCAAGATGGAGCGACGAAGCGCGAAGAATCCGAGTCTCCTCGCGATTAGGATCGTTTTATTTTTCCTCGATCGAGTATAAGGAACGAGGTACGAGTGCTCGGATCTTTGGCACGAATAGATCGCCGTGGCAGGTGACACACGCAACAGCCGCGAGTGCCTTCCACGCATAATCGACGCACTCCTCGCACCTCGGTTCGAGATACAAGGTTGCTCGTAACTGTGTCACTGTCAATCAAGCTCATCGGTATGTATAACGCTTATCTAAACACTAGTCGATATGCCAGGCGCTTTAATTATTTTCATGGTCTAAAGTACGGGAAGGGAATGTGTCATTCCGTCCTGGCACATACAGAAGAATCTGGCGTGGCAGTGTCCGCGGCAAAAACCACATTCTTCGCGACATAGTCGGGATAATAAGCAGTAAATGGTTAATAGAGGACTCTATTATGCGAGACTCTTAAAAATGCCTCGAGTATTTGCTAAATATTATACGACCACTCGTCAACTTGATGGAGCCACTCGTCTTCCCTGTTACTTGCCAAAATTTCTGCGAGTCATCCAGTTTCGACGACACTCGTGCTGTAACAGGAAGACATCTTCATCTTCCGTAGCAGCGCCAACACTTGGGATCTTAGATCTACAGGATCTCTTCCTTTTATCAACGATCAGCTCGATTTGCCTTGCTGGCGTTAATCGAGGAACGTTCATCAAGTGGCATAAACTCATTAGCAATACAAACAGTCGGATGGTACGAGTTTCTCGCGTGATTCTCAAGCATCGAGTGCAGGCCTTGTCGGTCAGGCGAGCGTAATTTTCAACAGTCGAATCGGCGTTCTTCCTCGCAATGCGATTAATTAGCAACCAAATGGTCGATGCTAATCCTCCGCCGCGCTTATGTAAACCAGCCGCGCAATGGTACTTCCGCGATCGCTTTCATAGAAACACAGGAGCCGGTGCCTCGGAGGACGCGGAGGAAATCACCGCAAATCGTTAATTTTTCTCCGTCGGAATTTTTTTATCGTACCCTGCGACATCTCGTACCTTGGCGATGATCTCGGGATATCTCGGGATATCGCGGCGCGAGAGAAAACGCCTGATTCATCAGCCTGACGAAACGTTCGTTTGTATCAAATCCTATAATCCTCTCGAAAGTTCTGTCGTGTTACTGCAACAGTGTTTTCTCTTCTATATCCTCGTAACGAAATCGGATTTCCATTTGTGGAGCTAGTGAATCTAAAACCTCGTGGAGTCGGTTGTCGTGAAAAGAAGAGCCTGGTTAGAAGTTATTGTCCAGTGTGTCGAACGAATGACGATTTTATCCGAGATGTAAGCGATGGTCGATCGAGCATGGTCGTAGGCTGGTTTCCGACAAGCGTGATATAAGGCCGGAGTGATGGTACACTAAAAGAGATCGAAGTACGCCTCTACCATTCGCTAACCTATAGCTGGTACATCGGTATCAGCTCTTCGAACACCTGTTCCGAGTTCGCTTTCGTAACAATGCTTATCGAGATTCGTTCTCGTTACGAGACCGACCGCAACGCTCGTAGGCGGATGAGTTCTCTTCCTGGTACAGGATCGCAGCGTTGAATCATTGCACTTGAAATCGGCTGCAATGATACGTAGGAACCATCGGGTTACCTAACCCGAACGATTACCCGTCGCGACGCTTTGTTACCTAATTGTCGGGCAATTTCGTTTAATCGTGAATAAAGTCTCGATGAACGGTCGAGTGGAAATGGATAGGTGACACGAAGCCGAGCAATCGCAAAAATTCTCGCGTCTCACGGATTCCTTTTCACGCGTGCCTTCGATGAATAGCTCCGCATATTTCAAAGCGGTCGCGTCTGGCTCGTTCAAAGGCTCACGTAAATCGGCACCGAACACAATTCATATTTCTCTCGAACGGCCATCACGATGGGAACTCCATAAATCATGCATTGAGCGGCGATTTCAACGATCCATAAATCACCGGGAACGCCTGGAAGAAGGTGGTGCTGCCGTCAGATAGCCCGGCCCTAGCCGTGGATCGTCCCTTCGAGCTTCGAGGATCCACCTTCCTCGGCATTGTCTTCGTGCGATGCGATGGGTGGAATAAAAAAGATAGGGCCGACGAGTCGCGAGGAGTTCGACTAGTTATCGCATTCCGCTTGGAACCGTAGATGGTTCGTCTTATACATCCCGCGAGGCTCGTTTCCACCAAGCTCTTTTCTTGTCCCGACCAGAAGCTTCGAGCTTCTTGCGAGCCAAGCGTTCATAGGATCGCTTAAGCGTACTTTGGACGATAGAACAAGGGAATACGTAGTCGACGATCGTCGCAGCGAAGCACGCGTTAGCATAAGTCAACCGATAACTATTCTTCAACGTCGGATGTACAGGATGGGGCAAGGAACTGTCGTAAAGTACATTTCGATCGGATCTAACCACGAGGGGGACCTTGAGTCGTCGATCCAGCGCCGTAAAGATGGCAGGAAGCGTGCTATTCGTACCGTGGATTAAACGTCGAAACAAGCAATTATGCAACGATCCTTCGAGCGGAGGTTTCTGTGTAACGTTTTATCGAGAATTCCTTTCAATAGGTCCGTGTGATTTCTTTCTCGGAAGCGTTTACGCCAGGAAATCGCTGAGAAATCGTCGGATAAAAAATCCTGGTTAAAATGTTTATCGAAGCATTTTGACGGTGCAGGGAGGGTACGTTCAGGCTCCAATGACCGTGACCATGAGGAACGCGAGAGGAAACGGATATCTCTGTCCACGAATAAGCATAGCATGTCGCGGTGTACGATTTTCAAACATGATCGGAAGCACCAACGTCCGGAAACGAAAATTCACGAACGATCGAAACAGCAATGGTGTTACTCGAAAATCCCAGAGATAACCCATCTGCGTTGGACCCATCTATCTAGCCATCTAAGACTAGTTCCCGCAGCGATTCATAAATAATTCACCAGCGTTCGTAAAACACGGACGACAGAGAACAGATGAAACGGCAGATTCGTCCATGTTTCAGCGATCCGCGTCGTGGTTGTAATTTCACTTCCGCTTTCGTATCGCGCCAACCCGACTCACTTGGTAAATCAGGCTGACGTAACGCGTCTCCACGAGCGTCCCTAGAGACATTCGCACGCGTGGATAGAGCAAAGTATATCGAGGATCGGGTAGGATGAAAAGAGAGAGAGGATGGAAGAAACGAAATCGCGGGATGTAGAAGTATAACGTGGTTGTCTGTTCGACATGAGCGATAAAAGGCCTTGGCGAGCCTTGACCGGTGGACCGTTACTTTACGCCATCCAGGAGCGTGGATCAAGCTCCTTATTTCCCTCTTACCGGGACACCTTCGTTCTACGGCGCATTGTCGTTTCATCATCGCCACTTTTCTCGTCGATCTAACTTTCCGCAGCCTGGAACACTCGACCTCGAGTGCGAATAACGATACAATTCGCCTGTCGTCGGAACCCAGACAGATATCCAACGATGGTACCCTTTGATGGTTCCCCTGGAACGCACGATCCGAGGAATAAATCGATCTACGAATCGGTCGTAAAATTATTCAAGAACGTTTTCGAATAAATGCTCGTCTCGGACGATGTTCCACGTTCGCGTGTAATTATTTCGTAACCCAGCGAAATAGCCGCATTTGCTCCGCGCTACGTAAGCCGTTCCGCCATCAACGCGTCAAGCGACATACAGTTTTCCACTTGGAGGTACGCGCACCGCGAGCAATGTAAGTTAACGAAAGTTTATTACCGGCCAAGTATACGCGGAAAAATCGGTAGCAGCGAGCCGTCGTCGCGATCTAGATCGTTTCGCGAAACGTTGTCGCAGTCTGAGCCCACGGACATGGCGGAGCGACGATAAATACTCGATTTAGCGAAGGTAGAGCATTGTCGGCTAGTTAGCGGAGCAACGCGACGGTGACTCACGTTTCAGCGATATTTAACATTCCGCGGTGATACGAAAGCGGTTCTGCTCGCTTCCTACGCGTCTTTGGCCGTCTCTGACCGCCGATATATTAAGCGCTTGAAAACGACCGGCTAATTATAGAAGATCTGGCCGGATGATTGTCTGAAAATTGGCCGCGAGTGCCCTCCGCGTCTAACCGCGTTCCTCGCGAGATGGGAAAAGCGATTACGGCGACCGTTAACCGTAACGTAACTGGGCATGGAAATGACGCTCCAAATTTCTCTGCCAACGCGGACGTGGTTGCGCAAACGTTGCAAACGTGTCGAAACTTCCCACGTCGAGGGTAACCGGAGGAATCAAGATCGCGAGGACAACGAACGCGTTTCGTCCGTGGCGTTTGCAGGGATGAGAGGCCGATCCCGATGCGACTCGAGCTTTATTCGGGACTCGGAGAGATATCTCACTCGGCACGCCGACTCGCGCCATGGCCAGATCTCGCGCGTGCTGGGACCGCGCGACGGTCGAGGCGGTGGAGAAAGGACTAAAAAGGAAACGATTCCGCGCCCAAGCTAAATCACCGCCAAGGCATTACGTTATAACGATCTTGCATAAATGCTCGACATCTTGGTCGGCCGTAACGCGGTCCTCGCCCATTCACCGCGGCTCCTCGCGCATACGCGTCATTAACTGTACGCCCCGAACGTCGATCTTTACGACCTGCGTCAATGTCTTCTTTCCTCCCATCTGCATCCCCGGGAATCTCGGGACGTCGATAAAAAATGCCAACCGGCAGGGGATCTGAATTTATTGCGGACGAAATTTACGAGCCGAGCACACCGCTCCCGACATCCGTATTCACGACGGAATAATTTCAACTGTTTTTGCGTTTTAATGGAACGACCTGCGTGCGGAACAGGGCGAGATGAACTCCGGTGGAGGCAAAGAGCGGGTCCGTTGTTTGGAAAGGTGTGTGGTACTCTCGAGGGGTTCGGAAACCAGTCGGAGATTGTTCGAGAAGCGTTAAAGTACTCGAGACGAAGTGTGTTCTATTTGCGGTACAAAGGCTCCGCGTTTTTCTTTCCGAAGAAAATTAGCTATATTTTAATACACTACGGGTCGATTTACATTTAGCGTGGTGGAGATACAGGCACGTTAATGCCCACTTTAACGTTCGCAACGTGGGACCGTGTCTGGACGATTATCTGGGCGGGTGACTTCTGAGAACACGACTGAGAGAAGGGGACTGAACGAGTGCGAGAGAGATATGGAATAATGGCACAATGCGTACGCTGCAATGACAAAGAATAATATCGGCGGCACTTTGTGAATCTAGCTTTAAGAATTGGCGGGGATATCAAAGTAAGCGGAATCCTTAGCCTCGCCGGGCAGAACGTTTAAGGTATCTCGAAACTCGAGTTTGATAAATAGGTCCCCCTTCGAAGAAGCTGCGCGATTATATAAATTCCCAGTGCGATATAAATATTTATAACATCGGATGTTGGAGGATACAAAGATCGCGCATTTTTCACTCAACTGGCGCCACTTCGTTTGACTCGCGAAGAATTATGCGAATCGCACTTTGAGGAAAACATCCTGAGCGCGGTTTCGCGTTGTTCGTACCTGGTGACAAGTTGCTGGACGACCGAACGGGACAGGATCTTCGCGATTCGTCGCACAAATTCGCGTGAATCGTCATTGGTCGATGACGCAATGCACAAAACATTATGTTCGACGGCGCGATTAAGTATGCAGCGCCATCGGGTCGTCTACTTAATTACGCTCATCCTTCTACATCATTATGTATCATTTCATAAATCAATCGAAGAATCTTCGCGTTCGCGTGGATCTTGATCGACACGAGCCAGTAGGTACACCGGAAACGCGCCGCAGTATCGATCCCGCGATCGAAGAATGATTTGCAGAAGCAGAAAAAAAACATCTCCGACTCCCCTGATTATTTCACGCTACTTACTCATGTAAAACGAATCCGAGGCAGATGATCATTTGCGGACGAGTTCCTAGGATCGCAACTATATAATAACGTTGTTGCGCTTTGCATAACACTCGCGTGCGAATTAATTTAACTTGGACACGCGAAAGGAACGCCGTACCGTCGTTTCGTCGTAAAACGAAATGATCATTCGGGTGTTTGACGTGCGTGTTTATCATCTTCGTTGGATCCGCGGATCGTTAATCCTTTCGCTACGGTGAGCATCGCTACAGAGTCCCTCCCCTAGAACGAAGCGCCGTGCTAAAGATGGAAACATTACGCAAATTAAGAAAAAGAAAAAGAAAAAGAAAAGGAAAACCGATCATCGCAATAGCGCTTGCAATTCTTTGCAGAGATGGAAACATTACGCAAATTAAGAAAAAGAAAAAGAAAAAGAAAAAGAAAAGGAAAACCGATCATCGCAATAGCGCTTGCAATTCTTTGCGAAGAGAGTTAATTAGAACGGGAGCACTTGTTTTAATTTTTGACTCAATTTTTGTGGTCAGTGACTATAGTCATCCGTCGATGGTAGATGGCGCCTCGTGACCAGTGACTATAGTCACCCGTAGTAGCGAAAGGGTTAACCACCAAAAGGCGCCACCGAGCACTCGTACGGAAAACGCGAGTATTTCGAATTTCGGGCCAAAGTGGCGAATATCGTGCGGGATCTACGCGCGATCGATCGGTTCGCGTGCCGGCGTAATGGCCGGCGTACGCAGAGACGACGCCGCGTAACGCGTGCAACGCCACGCACTCGCACACGTGGGGGTTTCACGGGCGTGCGGTCGCGCATCGTATGAATGGTGTGGGACAATGCTTCTCTACCATGACCCACTGACACACAAATAAAGATATTAACGCGATATTCATAGACGACGCGATTTTTCTCATCCCTGTGTATCTACGGAATTGCGTAACCAAGTCGCTAGTTGCAACTTCGCCGATCTCCGACCGAAATTGTTGCGAAACGCAGAAGGCCGGCGGGACATACGCGCTATCAGTGTGTTAGTATTGTTTATGAAGTTTCGAAACGTGTTCGTGGAACATCGGAATTCGGCGTATTCGAGCCTGGAAGGATATAAAATGTACCGCTATACTTTCACTCATTTCCAGCAATTTTTTTTCCTCTCCGAGTTTCCGAAACGATTAATAGGGCTCCACGCAAGAGCGTTTCGTCACCGATGGAAACGTGTTCGTGGAATTCGGGCCCTCAGGCCTGTAGGCAAATTTCGAGAGTTATTCGAGGAACCTCGCGCGTTGATCGATCGCTATGACGGCATTTCCTTGAGATCTTCTCGCTGTCTCGCGACGCGATTAGAAATCAACGATCGAATTGTACCGCTTGTTACCGCTTTGCGGGTAAAAACCGGGATGGAGTAGGTACTTTCAGTGTACCGGATATCCTAGGTGATTTTACATAGCTTTCTTCTTCCATGGGAGTTCCAGTGTTAATAAAGCACGTTCTCTCGCGAGATATGAAATTTCCTCGCGCAATTTTGCCGCGCGAGAGGCGCTCTCGAACGATCGACGGGTAAACGTGGTTTACCTGCGAGCCTGCGGCCCAACAATGTAGATACCAGTGGATGGCCGTCGATGATCCACGGCTTTTCACTTTGGCCTCGTTTGCACTACGTTTCGTCGCGCTATCTACAGCTGCGGGATTTGAATTTAAAGTCATTGTCGCTTCGCGATTGGTATTGACGAAACCTTCGGTATCACTGTCCTTCGATCATTCCAACGTGCCTGCCGCAATTATATCTCCCGACGATGCTCCCCGGCAACGTTAACGATGCCGTAAAATACACGAATAACAATGAATCCAGAAGCGTGCACTTGCAACGCAAAATACAGGGACCACAGCAGCGTTTCGACACGAAAATATTGCGAATTCAGTGTACCCGGGCTCGTAAAAACGTTCTAACCCTGACACACATACGATCTGGAGTCAAAAATTCCCAAATACCTGCGCTCGTAGCTCGATCGACACTAATCGTTATCGTTAAAACATGATCGCGCCGCGACATTCCATTCGCCGTAGTCTAATTTCTAAACGAGGCACAGTAGCAGTCGTCGAAAGCGACTCGTGTTTCGTCACGATCTACTGACCACCGAAAAGGAAACCCATTTGCTTTTGTTTTCGAGCATCGTCTCTTCTATCGGAACGAATCACAGCTAGCCTTTCTTCCGCAGAAATGCCGCGTCATTGGGATAATTAAAAGTGGAACGACCCGGCCACGCGAATCTCCGAACCCCTGGGCACGAGCCAAAGAAAGCACGCGACGTGCCGGCATCTCGCGAATTATAGCCATTCCGTAGACAAACGCGAGATAATCGGTCGAATCTGTTGAAAGAGACCCGTGTAAATTCGCCTATACTCACGAGCATGGATTTGTTGAACTCTGAAATTACGAAGTCGGTGATACTATGATCACCACTTTACGGCTCGAATGACGCGATCGAAACGGACGAGTGTGAATTCGTCTATACGCGAAAATACGAATACGAAAGTACAACTTCGATGGTAATACGATTATGCAATGCTGGCAACATCGAAAAAGTCAAAATTATTCTTGTTCGTCCCGCTAATTTAATTTTTGTCATCTATACTATATTTATGTAGATATTGCACGAATCGATAATTGCAGTGCTCACAGTGACAGAGTTCGTTAAATTTGCCTACAGTCGTTGCAATAAATTCATCGGACTTCAAAAATGTGACGTCAATAATTGTAATACGATTACCATTCAGCAGTGACAGTAATATAATCGAAGCAGGCGAATGCATAAGAAATTCATCTATATTGGCTGCAACAAATTTGTCGAGCTCTAAAAATATGACGTCAATTGCGATTCGACGATTGTTTAACGCGCATGCACACCGATAGGATTCGGAAAAACGAACATGGTTTAAATTCGCCTACAATCGCTACGATAAATTTAACGAACAATAAAAATACACCGTCAACTGTAATACGATTGTTATTTAACAGCGACAATGACACGGTTGAAGAAAACGAGTACGATAAATTCGCCTACGCCTACGCGAGTGAGTTCGCGATGACGTCACCGGTAATACGATTATTACTTAACAGCTACAAAGATGATGCGAGCGAGATCTGCGTCTAGTTTCATCGAATGTCATTTTCTTTTTCTTCTTTACAGATGGCGAGGCTCGGTATACAAGCTAATCTGGCGGGAATTGTTGGCCTATCTGTTCGTCTACTACCTCATCAATTTAACATATCGATATGCGCTGAACGAGCAGCAGCGGGTGTGAGTACATGAATACGTTCATTTGAATACGTTCCCGCGGTGGAGCCTGGTCCGAAGGCTGAAGCCTTAACCGGTCGCGAATAACGCGATAACTCGGCGAATCTCCTTGGAATTAAGACGCATCGATAAATACGCGAAACAGAACTTCCTTTCCTCACCTCTCGAGGAAAAAGGAAGACGAGACAGGGCCATCATCGACCAACGTTTCGCGAGTGACAATATTTCGAATCGAAAGGGAAGCAACTCGATAACCCGTGGCACCTTCTCCGTTTTATCGAGACGAAGCCGGACGTTAGCCGCGGATATCAGCTGCCATAACCGCGATCCTCGCGTCGTCAAACCCACGCGACATCGACCTTGGTCTCGCAACAAAGCCTCTCGCGAATAGGATCGAGATTACGTTACATCGGCGAACATCGACGAATTTACGACAACCCGGTTTTATCGCCGTTAACGTCGTCGTCCTCTTTGTTACGCGACCCCCTGTTCCCCCCTTATCGCTGGTTCTCTGTTACGCGAATCGTTTTACGATTGCCACGATAAGCGGGAAAATGGTCGCCGAACTGGGGCCAGCCATTAATCGTCGGGAATAAAATTGAATTTTTAACGACGGAGTCGATTAATTCGGCAGACGCTGATAGCGGCCGGAGACCGCCACCGGAAGTCGATGGTCGAGGACGCCGAGATCTAGACGTCGTTGCTGTTAAAACGATTCTTCGCGGACGCGTCCGTAAGCAATGACACTTTACGTCTCTGTTCCGGATATACGTGCATCGGCTAAGTCGCGGATCTCGTAAATAAAATTGTTCCACCCTGCACGGGCCCCGCGTTTTGTGCAACGGAATGTGCCGGCGACTCGTCCCGGGTCGGCATTAAAAAACGCATAAAAACGTAACCTGTTATTTACGTCGGGATAAAAAAACGAACGAAGAAGCGCGATGGCAGGGCTGGCGGTTGTTAAAAAAGACCCTCCTTTGAGCCGCTTCGATTCGTACGGTCTAAATTTAGAACCGTAGGGCCGGTTCCTGTAAGGCTTAGGCCCGACCGGCCCAAACAATCATACCAGGGATACGCCAAACGGGAATAAAGACTTGCCCGAGCGTATATTTTAACCGTTTCCAGCGGTAAATCTTGCCCTTTTAATAGCATTTTTAGTGTCATCTGGACACAATCGAAATTGTCACCCGGTATACCGTTTCTCGAATCTATTCGTCCATTCGATTCCGAAAGTTACGGAGAAGCGTCGAATTTTTGTCCTCCATTTTGGAAATTTTCTGCGATTCGGACTTGTAAAATTTGTATTCCTGGAGTTTCGATTTTTTAAATTTCTTTAATTTTCTTGCACTGGTTTTTAACATTCTCGATTACCCCTTGAAGAGTTTCTTACACTTCTCGTAATTGCGCGATAATTTTGTCAAAACTTACGTAACAGCTTTGGCTATCTGCCGGAGTAAATAGAGCTCGAGATCAAATGGCAACGAAAGCATTGAACTGAGTCCACACAAGTGCATTAACCTTACGATGCTCTAACTGCTGACGCGTGTTTCGTAAATCTAATTCGCTAAACTCTCCGACTCGCAACCGGTCATATTCGCTTTTCGCAACAACGTAAATTCCTCTCTTACTAACCCGAGTACCATGTTAGGACGAAAACGCGGTAGACTCGAATCCGTGCACCTTCGGACCACGGTTGCTGTCATCGAAAATCGTTATGGGTTACGCGAAGCGCCGAAAATAGAGAACGACGAGCCGCTAGCAAATTTTCGCGAGCAGCCGCGAAATCTCGATGGAAATTCCCATTTAGCGCGAGCTACCGGTACATAAGACCGGTAGTGGTATCTCGCTGGGTGACGGTATCACCTCAACCTTGCTCCACTTGTAGGCGAGGCGGTACAAGAATTCCGCCACGCGTGATACTAAACAAATATTTAAGCGTACACGCAATTTGCGAACGTTCGATTCGTTTCGCGAGTCGTGTCACGTTAATTGCTCGTTCCAACGAATCGTGCAGTTCCCTCGAAACGGGATAGGAAGGGAGAAGGTAGAAGACCTCGGGCATTCCAATGTCGGTTCACGTTCAATAAGGTCTCGCGATGATGGTCTGTTGCAGAATCTTCGAAAAGATAAGGTACTACTTCGGGAACTCGAGCGAATCGATACCGATGTCGTTCGTGCTAGGATTCTACGTGAGCCTGGTGGTGAAGCGATGGTGGGAGCAATACAAGCTGCTGCCCTGGCCCGACAATCTGGCCCTGTTTATCAGCGCAGCGATTCCTGGTAACGTAAGTATAACCGCCGAAAGAAATGCAGTTCGAAGGTGATTCGCGAAATGAGAGGGAATACGCGAAGACGGCGTTCCCAGAAACGGCGGGAAAGAACGATAAACGTAGCCTTGCACGGATAGTAGCCGTCGTCGCCGCGTTTGTCTCATTACGCTAATGAATTGCCGTGACACGTTTCGGTGTCGTTAACCTAAGTAGGTGCCAGCTCTCGGAGTCACGCCACGCCCAGGAGCGAAAAAAAATGCGAAGAGCGATCATCCCATAATTGGCAAGCGAGCGAATCCTCTTGTTCCTTCTGCGTCTGTCTTCCTAACGGACAGCCGGCCACGACAGACCGGCCTGTTTCCCGGGACGCTGTTCGCGCGACCCTTGGCACGCGATTCCCAACTCCTGGCACACGTGTTCGCTCGCGACACGCAGCACGCGTTGCGAGAAATTGCCGCCCATTATCGTTACTTTCTCTGATCGCGTCTGAACCGATAACGAAAGTTCCTTCCTACGAACCAACGCTGCATGCCTGTCTGCCTGCCTGCCTGCCTGCCTGGCATAGGTATAGCGCGCGGTACCTCCGATCGACCCGAAATCCGAGTCACCGCGTTACTTCATCGTTATCTAACGATCGAGGTTTCCACGCTTGGATCTCTCCAGTCGACAACCATGCGCGTGTCTTTCTCTATCTCTCTCTCTGCTCGCTTCAGCCACCAAGGTGGCGACCAGTTTGGCAAAGTCAAAGACGAACCTCGAATTCGTCGAGGAACGATCTTCCAGCTGGGTGGTCAATGACACAATGTCGGGAGTGAAAGTGCAATCGTATATCGTAGCAAGAAAGAAGGACGAACCTACGCGTCGTGCACACCTCGCGAGCAAGAGAGCTGCGTCCGTCCTCGTTGCTCGCCGCGGACTGCATCGCTGTTAGCGCTCCGCGAACTCCAGGCTCGCGGAACGCGCCACCCAAGCTGCAAACTGGCGAACGCATACCGTGTCGCGAAACTGGCTGCAAGTTTTCCCGCTGGCTACCGGTGTGTCGTATTAATAGAACGAGTCGATCCAGCGTCGAAGGACTGAATCGTTTCCTCGTGCAATCCTTCCTTTCGCCACGTGTCCTCTCCTCTGCATCGTTCCTCGAGAACGACGCTCGCGACGTTATACACCTCGAGGATTTGGAAGAGGGTACGAGTTTCGACGACCGGACGAGGATCAGACGTTCGAGCGACGGAGTCGAGGTGCGTCGTAGCTTTCGATTTTCGAGTTACACGAGTGCCATACTCGACGAGCGCGCGACACGACCCAGCTCGCGCAGCTGCAGTTGCTGAATTTCTGCACGACAGCGAACGGAGACAAGGTCTCGAGACATGGAACGGGACTGTAGTTTTCTACGTATGTAGAAGAGAGCCGCGGTCATGTAGTCACGTAACGCAAAGTATCGGATTTGTGAATGAGCAGCGGCGAGTGGGCAGCACGAGCTTCTGGGCTGTGCCTTTCATTGAAATCTAATTGGAATTCAGGCCCCGAGGCGAGAAGGATGCCTCGACTCCCACCTTCTCCCTCGTGAGGAGGATCCTTTTCAAGCTGCCAAGCCGTGCATTTTTACACGCGCGACGTTAAGTCGCGGCATTCCGAGGAAGAAGGGACGTCTCTGCCTTTTGAGCGGACGAAATCGAGGGGGAAGAAGGACCCCGACTGTTCGTTACCGAAACACGGATCGCACTTGGAAGCGGGTGAAACCGACGAGGATGGTCACGAGTTTTCGTGCACGCGCGCGAAACGTCCTCGTCCTCGACTGATCCCTGGCACTTGCAGAAAGGATCGATCGATCGATCCGAGTGAGAAAGAAAAAGGGAAACATGGGAAAAAAGTGGACAGAAGCTCGTTTAGAGTCCACCGATCGGAGTAACCTTTCAGATGGATTCCAGCGCGAGTTTCAAATGCCTGGAAGAGATTGATAACGTAGCATCGCTTCGGGCGATGAATGCGAAGAACCTATACGAAGGTGAAACTAATTAGTCTATAACTGTGAGTCGTTGAAGAAACGAAAAAAAAAAAAAGAAAAAGGAGAGTCTGCTTAAGGAACGCGGCGTAACCCCATTTTTTTCACGTGGCTGAACAGGCTACGATAGAGAAGACTTTGAGAGCGAGGATAATGTAAAAAGCGAATTTTTTAATCGCACGAAAGGCTGCGAGCCGGCGTGCACGGATAATTTACGGCCATTCATATTTCGTAATTAACAAAGTAAATCGCAAGAAAGCGTAATTCGATATTCAAGAGTTGCGAATGAAACGTTCGGCCGATGTCGAAACGATGGCGGAACACGCTCGGTACGAGCAATTAATCGGGTATAAATCGCGTTTCCTCGGGTTTTCGGTTCGCCGACTTTCTTCCTCTAGAGCGCGGCCCGTGATCGTTCTAAATCAGCACGTGGCGTACGCCGTAACGTTCACCGTGCACGTGTTATTAGCCGGTCGAAAATTTTAGTTTCGACAAACTTTCTTCGGTCGTTGCATGCATTATATCGAGCGGACGAGACGTGCCTCGATCCTCAAAATGCTTCATCTGAATCTCGTCGTGTTCCACATACGTAACGATCCAACCGATCGACCGGCCGTCCAATTAACGATTACCGACACGATTACCGACAACCACGATTGCCAACGGTGATCGCGTCCAGTGGCGGGAAAGACCGATCGTTCGCAGAGCTCTATCGTTCCGTTCGAAAACGCTCGCGATGTGCACGCTGTATTTCGTTTCCTTCTCTCGCCTGTTTTCTCGTCGAAACGCGTGGAAATTCGTCGATCCAGGAACCGTTGGCTCCGATTTCCGACTAAATTGACATTCCACGAGGCGTGCGCGACCGTTTACCGGTGATGGCCGTTGATTACAAAACGCAGCAACGATTACAAAATGCGCGCGCGTCGTTGGCCAGAAACGAAAGGAAAAATAGCCGGCAGGCGCCACCGTGAGGTTTTTCTCCGATTAATATTGGAATCGGCTCGAAACCGGCCACGATTCGCGATCACGGGCCAAAAGAACAAGGGGAAAGTGTGTACAAGACACGGGAAACGTGTCCGGCATTCGTTGCGGCCTCGGAAACGAATTTTCGAAGCGAAGCGCCTTGTCCGGACGATACCGATTTCCATTCATTCCTGCAATGCCATTCGGTGACCTTGACAGACACAGCGAGGTGGAGAACGAAGGAAACGCTTGTTCTGTTATTATCCGATCGCATATTCGATAAAATTGTATCCAAATGGAACGATATCTCGAATTTTCTCTTTCTCCTTTGTTTATTTATTTATTTATTTTTTCATTTTTCCAAATTGCATTACGTTTCGACAGATTTTCGAAGAGTATTTCGTCTAGATCGGTGAAACGATTTTAACCCCCCTAAGAAGTGTATCGCGATGATTTATGGAATCGTGCCCTAAGTTTTTCCCGCGACCATTAACAAAAAGATTATCGCGCACGCATGAGTACACGTCGTTTTGCGTGTACTTACGTTGCGTGTAGCGGGAACGACAGAAGGGATTGCTCGAGGCGATAATTTTGAAATATTTTCACATTGCAGGACGAGAGGGGCAGACTGATGAGGAGAAACATCGTGAGATACGCGGTGCTCGCGTATGTCATTACGCTGCAGAGGATTTCGTTGCGCGTTAAGAGACGATTTCCGACGCTTCAGCACATCGTAGACGTTGGTCAGTGAGTTACCGTTCATTTTACCAAGACCGCTTTACTTTCTTTTATTCGACGAGAGGAAGAAACGCGTGTCGTTTCTAGACACTCTCGTTTCGCTGGTTCTGTGCGAGCTATTTACGGAACCGAACGTGGGATGCGGATGTATTAAAACGCGACGAGGAAGTGTAGCCGTTTTTGTCGTAACGCGTTGAAAACGAAAAAAGAAATAATATCGCCGCGAGAATGATCGATAATATATTCCATCCCTGCTCGAGTACAGTTGATTTTTCATTTCCTTTTTTTTTTATTTTTGTTTTTTATTTATTTATTTATTTATTTATTTTAAGTATGGTATCTGTGCCATTCTTAGCTATACATGTCTATGCGTATTGGAACGCGTTGCGTAAGAATTATTTCTGACACGCGGTATTAAATCGTTACTTCACTTTCTATGCCAATGATCCTATCTGTTATTCATCGCTAAGCGTTTTGACTAAGTTTGTATCTACACGTTGAGTGACAAGCAGATTCGGCCACGAGGCATCGATGAAGATCGATGAATCGTGATTTTCGATTTAGATTTACCCAAGCGGATTAACCGACAATACCGTTAAAGGATTATGAGCCGAGCGAAAAATATAATTTGGAAGCGGACGCACGATTCGGCTCGGTCGCCGTGCTTCCTTGCCGATTATTGCCACTTCAAGGACGTATAGCCAATTAACACACACGCCAGTTCCTACACGTTTAAGCGTCTGTTATGGTAACAAGGACGATTTAACGACAAAAGTACGAGAATCGATTCTAAAACGAGAGAGACACGAAGATTTTTGGCATTCCCGGTAGAATTACAATTAGTCCCTAATAAGTAATTCGTATGGATCCATTGTATGATAAACGGTGTTGTATTTGCACGCTGAAACCGTTACTTAATCGAAATTGAGCTATGTGTCACGCATAACCTTCAAACGATTGCCTGCAGATCTATAACTGTACGCCTGTGATAGAAACGTTATTTACACACTTGTTTCAAATCGTTAACGCCGTTCTAAACTCGTGTTTCGACACTTTCTTTTCATACTCGAAAACCCTGAAGGAATGCGAGGATCGTTTTCGCTCTGTCTTTGTTACCGTTAAAACGAGACGAACATACGCGAGTTTCGAACATTGATCAAATATTTCTGAAACTCCGATGTTCATGCAGTTAAATTATAGATAAGACGACTCACCCTTATCGTTGTCCTTGTCCGCCATTTTATCCACTACTGCGTATATCCAATGTTTGGAAGATCGGCTCCTTTCGTAATATTTCGCGATCACGTAGTATAATCTTCGTCGATATCACACTTCACTTCACTCACACACTTACACTTTATTATTTAATATAATCAAGATTCCTGCGGGTCGTTTTCACTCTGTCCTTGTTACCGTTAAATCGCGACGAACGTATACGAGTTTCGAAAATTGGTAAAGCATATTTTAATTTCCGATAATCACACAATTTAATTATAAATTACACGACAACGCCCTTATCGTTCTCCCTATCCGCCATTTTCTGCATCACCTACGTCCCTTCGATGTTAGAAATATCGAGAACTTTCGGAATATTTCGCGGTCATGTGACGTCATCGTCGACGATACAACACTTTCCGTACTGCGTAATGGCGTTACCCCTTATTAATATATTCCAGATTTACGCGAATTATTTTCACTCTGTCTTTATTACCGTTAAATCGCGACGAACGTATGCGAGTTTCGAACATGAGTAAGGCATTTCCGAATTTCCGATGCTCACTCAATTTAATTATTAATTACGAGCCACACCCTTATCGTTGTCCCTGTCCGCCATTGTCTGCACTACTTCGTCTAAACGATGATAGAAACTTCGAGAACTTTCGGAATATTTCGCGGTCCTGTGACGTCATCATCGACGATACGACACTTTCCGTATTTCGTAATGGCGATACCCCTTATTAATATATTCCAGATTTACGCGAATTATTTTCACTCTGTCTTTATTACCGTTAAATCGCGACGAACGTATGCGAGTTTCGAACATGGGTAAGACATTTCCGAATTTCCGATGCTCACTCAATTTAATTATTAATTAGGAGCCACCCCCTTATCGTTGTCCCTGTCCGCCATTGTCTGCACTCCTTCGTCTAAACGATGATAGAAACTTCGAGAACTTTCGGAATATTTCGCGGTCCTGTGACGTCATCATCGACGATACGACACTTTCCGTATTTCGTAATGGCGATACCCCTTATTAATATATTCCAGATTTACGCGAATTATTTTCACTCTGTCTTTATTACCGTTAAATCGCGACGAACGTATGCGAGTTTCGAACATGGGTAAGACATTTCCGAATTTCCGATGCTCACTCAATTTAATTATTAATTAGGAGCCACCCCCTTATCGTTGTCCCTGTCCGCCATTGTCTGCACTCCTTCGTCTAAACGATGATAGAAACTTCGAGAACTTTCGGAATATTTCGCGGTCCTGTGACGTCATCATCGACGATACGACACTTTCCGTATTTCGTAATGGCGATACCCCTTATTAATATATTCCAGATTTACGCGAATTATTTTCACTCTGTCTTTATTACCGTTAAATCGCGACGAACGTATGCGAGTTTCGAACATGGGTAAGACATTTCCGAATTTCCGATGCTCACTCAATTTAATTATTAATTAGGAGCCACCCCCTTATCGTTGTCCCTGTCCGCCATTGTCTGCACTCCTTCGTCTAAACGATGATAGAAACTTCGAGAACTTTCGGAATATTTCGCGGTCCTGTGACGTCATCATCGACGATACGACACTTTCCGTATTTCGTAATGGCGATACCCCTTATTAATATATTCCAGATTTACGCGAATTATTTTCACTCTGTCTTTATTACCGTTAAATCGCGACGAACGTATGCGAGTTTCGAACATGGGTAAGACATTTCCGAATTTCCGATGCTCACTCAATTTAATTATTAATTAGGAGCCACCCCCTTATCGTTGTCCCTGTCCGCCATTGTCTGCACTCCTTCGTCTAAACGATGATAGAAACTTCGAGAACTTTCGGAATATTTCGCGGTCCTGTGACGTCATCATCGACGATACGACACTTTCCGTATTTCGTAATGGCGATACCCCTTATTAATATATTCCAGATTTACGCGAATTATTTTCACTCTGTCTTTATTACCGTTAAATCGCGACGAACGTATGCGAGTTTCGAACATGGGTAAGACATTTCCGAATTTCCGATGCTCACTCAATTTAATTATTAATTAGGAGCCACCCCCTTATCGTTGTCCCTGTCCGCCATTGTCTGCACTCCTTCGTCTAAACGATGATAGAAACTTCGAGAACTTTCGGAATATTTCGCGGTCCTGTGACGTCATCATCGACGATACGACACTTTCCGTATTTCGTAATGGCGATACCCCTTATTAATATATTCCACATTTACGCGGATCATTTGCACTCTATCCTTGCTACCGTTAAATCGCGGCGAACGTATGCGAGTTTCGAACATGGGTAAGAAATTTCCGAATTTCCGATTCTCATTCAATTTAATTATTAATTAGGAGCCACACTCTTATCGTTATTCTTGTTCGCCATTGTTGACACTACTTCGTCTCGAAGATGCTAGAAAGATCGAGAATTTTCGTAATACTTCGTGGACATGTGACGTCATCTTCGTCGATACGACACTTTCCGTACTTCGTAATAACGTTTACCCCTTGGTAATATATTCAAGATTTACACGAATCGTTTTCACTTTATCGATGTCACCGTTAAATCGCGTCGCACGTATATGTGTTTCGACCATGGGTAAGGCATTTCCGAATTTCCGATGGTAACACAGTTTAATTATTAGTTAGAGGCCACACCCTTATAGTTATCCTTGTCTGCCATTGTCTACACTACTTCGTCTCAACGATGGTAAAAACATCGAGAACTTTCGTAATATTTCGCGGTCACGTGTTATAATCTTCGTCGATACGACAGTTTCCGTACTTCGCAATAGCGTTTATCCTTTGTTAATATATTCTAGATTTACGCGATCGTTTTCACTTTGTCGATTTCATCGTTAAATTGCGACGAACATATACGAGTTTCGAATATTGGTAGGGTATATGTGAATTTTCGATGGTCACACAATTTAATTATAAATTAGAAGCCACAACCTTATCGTTGTCCTTGTCTACCATTTTCCGCACTACGTCGTCTCTTCGATGTATATTAGATCGAGAACTTTCGTAATATTTCGTAGTCACGTAGTATAATCTTCGTCGATATGATACTTTTCGTACTTTGTAATAACGTTCACATTTTTGTAATATATTCAAGATTTACGTGATCTAGAATCGATAAGACACTTGTATTCTAGGATATGGTATATGTGAAAGTAAATAGGACAGTCGTCACCCGTTCACTCGTCGGAAAATAATACGGAACATCGTTCGAAAATCTTATGAATTATTGTTTAAGTGTTCACTATCCATGATATAGTCATTATGTCAGTTTTATTTGCACAAAATATCCCGATAGAAGTATGTTGAGACGTATGCTACGGATCATAGATCGTCGTATTGTCTTACCGCGTTTCTACGTACATCGCAATTCTAGTTATTTACACTACTAGGACAAAAATTATCTCGAAAACTACATTCTTTGGATACATACGTAGCAAGAACAAACCACTATAGATATACATTTCTTTTGTTTAACGAACGAAAAGATCGTGACGGAACGCAGAACAATTCACACGTGACGATCGTACCGGTCGATTCGCCATACTGGTTTAACACCCAACAAAGAAGCGCGCGCAGTTACTAAACTGTAGTTTAATCTGGCAGTAGTTTTAAAGTCATATTTCTTAATCTAATCAGCAATTTTCAATTCAAATTTAACTCCGAAGTTCCAAATCGAATTTAAAACCGAAACAAAACTTTCCAAACCTGAATATATTTCTTAAATTTGTATTTCAAGTTCAAATCTATAGTCTTATACATTGCAAATTTGAATTTGCAATTTAAAATTTGAATATACAATAAATCTTTCGAGATTTAAAAATTGTTTCGTTCGAAGACGTTTGCAGAAAATTTATTCTGCACGTTCGACTACAATTACAGGCTACATACGGCGGTATTTTAAATTATTCTGGTTTAAAAGTTCGTCGGTTGATTCAACGCGATTCGTAAAGTCGTCCCCGTGTAGCGATTTTCACAATTACGCTTACGGTATCCGTAGACAAGCAGAAAGAAGCCGTTTCTCGGGATGCAAAAGAAAGACTCGAATCTCCGCGGTTTTTGTCAATCGGCGGCGGCGAGGATGTGCATGTCGACTAGAAATAGCACGCATTTTTCAGGCGCCGGTTCCGCGAATCTTCCATGAACATGAGCATGCCATCGGCTCCCCGTGGCCGGAGAAATAAGTGACGAGAGCGACAGCAAGAAACGATCCTTCCGTGGAATTATCTTCGCGGACACGTGAACACGTTAGCATCACGCACACGGTTGGCGAAAGAAACGCGCGGTCGGGCCGTCGGTGCCGCGGTGAAAGAAGCTCGCGAAGACGATCCAAATCCGTTCCATGGCGACTCTGGAAACGAGCTTGTCCCGACAACAAAACGCTGCGGATCTTCGCGTGAGATCTCCATCAATAATTCATGCAACGAGAATGCAGCGCGTTCCCTCGGCTTTGAGAAAAAAAAAAGAGGAGACAGTATTTGCAGCGGCTGCAAACGCCACTCTCGGATGCGTGACATCGAACGTGCCGGTCGGTAACACCCAGACGTAATTGTGATTTTGCGCTGTTACGTCCTTCCGACGAATTACGCCGATATTTATGATCCCGTAAATAAAACATCGGTACCTAGCCGTGATCTTGGAAGCCGAGGAAGTTGGAGGCCGAACGAGAACGCTCGATTCGCGGGTCGCGTTTTCGAAAACGCTGTTCCTCGTTCGTAGTTCCTTTTTTTTTTAGCGATATGTTAATGCTGTCGTGACGTAGAGCGACATGTTCCCTTTTTAATCCTGCCTAAGACGAATAGCATGTTTTGGACAAATCGCTATTCGTGAATAACCGCAACGCTGTTTGGAAGGCAATGGCGCTTATCAGAAACGTGGAATACTAAGAAGGTTAGCCGTAATTTCAAAAATGGTAAACATTGCAATGTTCTATTTATAACGTTTCGGTCGTGTTCTTTGCCGAAACACACCGAGGAAAAAGTAGACTACGCCTCGACTGCGATCCTCGACAACTGCAATGAGTATTCCGCGCGTAACAGTACGAAAACGTGCGTACAGCTGATTTTAGAGCGCTTAAATTGCAAACGATTCTATTTACCGGTCGCATCGCAACGTAACCGTTATGGTCGTTGACTTTTGCAGAACCTTGCGAAAGACGCGGATGCAAATCACCGCTGACACGGAATCTCGTATCAGCGGGTGGAAAACATTCCGTCGATTATCTCTAACCTTACCTTCGCGTTTCGACCAACCGTGTCTCGATGGTTGCCGCGAGACTGAAAAATGATCGTTTACTCTTGGTTCAATCTTAGAACATTAACGATCGCTAGCGATCCTCGGCGAAGAGGAATTTGACGAAGATCGCGGATCGATTAACGTGGAAGTGGCGACAGGCGCGAGAAAGATCCGCGCGACCTTATTAGAATTAGCGGGGTGTACCAATTCCTCGTGAATCCGATGCTATCGCGGTGTGTTGGAAATTACGACGTTACCAGGCTGGAAAGAATATCGAGAGCTGGGTCGTCATACCAGCGTAAATCGAACGGCTCGACTCGCGCCGCCAGGCAATTTTCACGTGCGTCCGGGTAATTTTCAAGAAGCGAGTCGAGACCGCTTAGAAACGCGGAGCGCCGGCGCCAGTTCCTCATCCTTTTCCTTTTCCCTCTTGGCGGGCTGCTCGTTTTGCTCGCGGTACGCGCCGACCGGACCAGCGCCATGTAGTTTACCATCTATTCCCGGAGCCCAGGCGAGTGGACGTTACAACAGGCTCCTTCTGACTACCTGCTTCGTCGTCGTTGCTTTTTCTTTCCTCCGCCAGCCGATCTCTCTCCCTCTCCTTCCTCTTCGTACCCGCATAAAAATAACCCGCCGGTAATTATAGTCCATCTGAAATACCGATACCGTGTCGTTTGATGAGATAATCACCGACGTGTCTTTGGTTTCCTCGAAGGGTCTTCGTCGACCATGTGTCTCACGATTCTTCATCGTCCTCCTGCCGATTTCTCGGTCGGACGTCGCGACCTCTCATCGCTGCCATTGATTTTCACCGTTACCGTGGCGCCTCTCGCGTTCTTCCCCGACGCGTTCTCGAACATTCACCGATTTATCGCAGTCGTCGGTACGTTATTAGTTGCATACGTTGCCTCCATACATATAGCGTACCCTATTAATCCTGGCGCTCAACGACCTTGCTTCGCCAATGATCGTCGTGCCAGTTTCGATGCACGTTTTAGCGAAATGGCTCGGTTTACGTTCGCGTGACACGCAATCGTACCGGTCCACGATACGTTGACCTGGCCGGTTTTATTGAAAATCCTACCGTTCGTCGTTAGAAGCAAGATCCTACGCGTTCGCAAACGGCTACCGGTTAAGGCCGCTAGCAGATACGATACGAATGCAGGCGACGTTAAATATAGCCAGACATAATGAGAGCCTTAATTTATCTCTGGCTGCAGGTGGTAATTGGCTAGACTAGCGGGTATATCGGGCTCGCGATAGATGCGGTTTCGACTCGCGAGAGTCGCGGTGGTGGCGCGCTCGCGAGCCATCATCATCATTATCTCGAAGATCGGCGCCGTCATCATCGTGGCCGTCCTCATCGGCCACGACGGGGCCGTGCAAGAAACTCGAAAACCCGTTTCCTCCTCTGCTCTGCCACTTCTTCGTCGCGCCGATCCGATGTCCCCATAGCGCGCGCGCGTACGCGCCGATCCCCGTCGCATCCATCGTCCTCTCGGTCGACCGTAATACGCCGCACGCGCTGCCTATATTTAGCACGAATTATTGTCCCGACCAGAGTTTCTCTCCGGTATTATGTCGACCGATCGGCGCCCGTTCGGTACGCAAGAAAATAATTACTCGTTCGGGGGGAGCGTGTGCGCTCGCCTATCGCGCGATCTGCGTACGAGGATTACGATCGCGAGATTTAAGAGGTGTCGACGGGCGTGGAAAATCGACACAATGCTGCGAATACCACGGTGGCTGCCGGTGGGAACGGAAGTGCACCAGGTAACGAGCCGGTAACGCGACAATTCGACGTTCCCGCCGATTTAACACGCGCGATAGAGCTGCTTTGGAAAGTCGTTGCCTCTCGAACCGTGGATCCAGGGAAAAAGTGCGATCCGCGGAAACGATCGAGATAATGTTCGAAAATTAACGGAACACCGATGGTTCCTGCCTCAGCTTCCTTGACCTATCATCCGCGAACAGTTAGAGCTCGTACGCGTTCTTGAGCGTAGGTCGGCCTGATTTCCTCCACGACGGTGTTTCCGACTGAGATGCCGGAAAATGCGCTGGCCGATGTCCTTGAAGGGGGTCGGTCTCGCGGAAGGTCGGTCCCTGTCTGTACAAACTCGGACGAGGAGAACAAAAGAGCTAAAAGAAACCGGTCGCCTCTCTCTTTGAATGCGAGTCTCCTGATTATTCGGCGCTTTCGCGGAACCTCGTCGGCTCGTGCATGGTAGCTCGCGATCGTATAACAGATCCGGTAAATTGGATTGGAACGTCGATTTCGAAATCTCGATCACGTGAACGGAGCGTTATTGATCGAGCGATCGATATCCGGTGCCTCGCATCTGTGTAAACCGATTGTATTTTCGCGTTTGTTTGCCGTTGCTCGTTTTATTGCTTATCCAACCGAGTGCGTCAGAGAGGTACGAAAGAACGGCTTGAAACAACATCGTTGGCATTCGATTATTCGCAAGAAGTGCATCTCAAGTGTCGCGTGTCAAAACGCTCGTCTAAATAGGAGGATGAAATTTACAGCTGTTTGCGAACCTTCGCTCGAAATCGTCAAGAGCAACACGGTCGCGGAATGCGGGGCGAGAGAGAGTAGAATAAGACGAGCAAGAGTCGAATCGGCGTGGTGCTTTACTGGCTGCGAATAATGCGCGAAACCATCGTTTATGGAACACGAAGAGAGCATCCGATCTACCCGCGTCGATCCTGATCGCCGCCGATGCGACTCTCGCTTCTCGAGAGCCTGGGGACCGTGAAAGGTTCAAACGAATTTCACCAATCGACCTTTCGTCGTTCGATGATAGTGAAATCGTTAATGACGTACGGTATCGTGACTATCGGTATCGACACACGTGCCCGCGACTAGTACACGCCTTCGCTAGTCGGGCGTGGACAGGTCGATTTTCTCTTTGGCAGTTAGGTCTATTGACACTCAGGGCGCATCGCGTGGTCGCGTGTGCCCGCAATGATTTAAACTTGCCCGCTTCTAATTACGCGCCGATATTTCCTAATCAGTCCAGTTTCACCGGCGCCAAGCGTCGACGTGAAGCGTGCTTGGCTGGCTGTCAGGCAAAACGCGCCAGAAACGCGCGTATCGCGATGTCGCATCGGCTGAAAGCTTCGGGAAGTTCGAAGTCGGCTCGTGTCCTCCCAAACGCGCGTTTCACCCCCTCGGAACCGCTC
>NW_016910923.1:270325-376931 GCF_001483705.2 Eufriesea mexicana
CGCTCTTGTCGGGGTCGTCGACGAACGCACCCCGGTGATGGAGGCTGCGTTGTGGAGCAGGCTTAAGGGATCACGGACTGGACTGGGGGACTGGTTTTCTCCGAAGGATGCTTTTCAGCGTCGGTCCGGCGCAGTGAAGCGAGCAGGCAAGGATAAGAAGAAGGAGAGACGCGGGCATGGGTGATTTTTTACCTTCGTGGCGACCTTGCCAGCCGAGCAAGGATCCTCGCGTTTATTGACCCCGAGACAACCATTCTCCTCTTTAAGCCCGTTGTGCATCCGAGTTGCGCTCGGACCGCTCCTTCTCCCGCTTATCTTCGTCTTCAGCTGATGCTTTCGAGAGGTAAACATCCTCCAGAAACGAGTATGGCTTCTTCTTATTCGTCGAAGCCGTTTCAGTCGGTGAACTTGCTCGTTGCGCGGCCACGTAATTTTCTTAGATTCCTCCTTGTCGGTCGCCGCGCCGCGCCGTAATCGTTTCTGAAAATCGAACTGTTTTGCTCGTTGCTCCAGACTACTGTTACCCGTTACGTACATGCTTGCCAGCTCGATTAAAATGATAATGGAGCGCCGCGTTTACCACCGTTTCGCGATTTTATTGCCTTTGTTGGCTACCCGATCGCGTCATTAATAACGAACGCACGCAGCACGTTGCCCTGTTTACGCTCGATTCGCGATGACTACGTAAGATCCGTGTTACGTGCTCGCGTGTGTACTTAACTCGAGATGCAAATCACTCGCGCCAAAGTTCCACCCGCGAATGTTTTCGCAATTAACGCCAATTTCGCCTCGTTAGCGATTATTAATCGCGCGAACGATGCGCTCACCGGTGTCATCGACATTTTCGTCGCGCTTCATCGTTCCCTAAGCGGAATCGCGGTGCCATCGCCGAGGTACCCGACCACCCGATTCCGGGGTTGAACCGATCCCGCGATCGGTACCGTAAAAACCCGTGAAAGCGGGCACGAGCTACCACCACCGATCCACGATATTCCTCGGCTTTCGAAAAAATTTCGTTTCGAGCGGATGGCGTGGCGTATTTTTTCGCGCGAAAATCGCCAGGTGTAACGCGCGAAAGCGACCAGGTTCCGCCAGGCTCGAACGAGCGTCAAATATTTCCTTTAATCCAGGAATACCTGGACAATCGTGTTCCGCGTTTCCTGGGACCTGTTTCTGTTCGTAAGAAAAATATGTATTTTTGCGACGGATTACCGCGAACGAGCCACGTGTAATGATAAATGCGGTTTCTCTTCCGTCAATTTTATCGCTAATTTATCGCGCTGCGCCGAGATCGTCGATCGATCAATCGGTCGTCGCGAAGGTAGTAGAAAAACTCTTTGTGCGTTCGAGCTGTGACTCGTTGCGGGAATGGAACATCGCTACCATTCGATCGTACGATTAATCGATCGAATACCGTGCATAACGTTAATCGCCGGTACTTTCGGTGTAGGTATACCGTGGCGATACCGTATTCGCGACCGCACCGTGACTCACACGATGAGTTATCGCTCACGACTCTCTCGGTTGCAAATTCTCGAACTCATTGTATAGGAGCCATGTGACCATGCGATTGCATCAAGGTCGTACAGGCCGAATAAAGAACCGATTGCATATCGATTCAGCCGACAGCCTGGCGTACCGTTCCGACCGTATAAAACGCTCGCGTGACGTCCGCAACCGATTTCGTTTCATCGGCGATCGGTATCTATCGACGCAGAGGCAACGTCGATTCATTTTCCGCCTATGCCACGCGATCGGAGATCCTCCCGAGCGATCGGTAAGCGATCGGTAAGCGAATGGAAAAATGGATGGCCGAAACGAGCGAGGATCGCAAGAAATGGTCCGCGCATGTCGGAAGGCGGGCACGTACCGCGAGCCATATTGGTTTCAACGGCAGTTTACACGCGTAGCTTTTTGCGATTAAGGTCATTACCTGAACCTGCTCCAGCCGTGGCTATGGTACACGGATAACATGTGTGCCACACATTAATAACTACACGTCGACACTTGCGTTTCTTTCGATCGGGCAGACTGTTTCTTCGACCTGGCTACTTGTCGCGGAATGACGCCACGAGTTATTTCGATAACCGGCGAGAGGAAGGCGTCTCGTTTTTTCGGCCGCCGAGCTCTCCTAGCTTCGTTACGGATACCGTCCATCGCGAGCGCGCCCGTTTCTGCTCTAACAATAAAAAGATCCCCCCTGAGAGAAATTACCGCGTTCCCGTTAGCCGATCGGATACCAATCCGGCGTAGTTACGATGCTCTCCGCGGTCGCCGTGACTTTTAAGATCGTTTTTGCGTCGGTGGACGGGTCGTTAAAGTGTCCAGCCGGATGGAGCGTGGAACGCGTCCGTGTTGCATCCATAAAACACGAAACGTCGAGTAATGCACGCGATTGTTCAGCCATCGAGTGGACGCGACCCAGCGGTTCGCTTGACCGGTCGTCGCAAGAACCACGTTGCTCGTTTACGCGAGGTGTTTCGATACCGCGGGATACAAACTCGAGATGGTTAACACGCTTAATTGGTTGGGAGAGCTCGCGCCGAGTTTGTTCCCCGCTAGGAGAACAAAACAATCTTAATAAAGATAGCGCGCGATTGAAAAGCAACCGTGTGTAACTTTGGTTTCGCAGACGTCCACGCGCATGCGGCGTGTTCCCGCAAGAAAGTAACAGCTTGTGAAATCGACTGTTATTTATGAAAGGTGTTCTCTCACGATCTTTTTTCTTTTCCTTCTTCTCGTTACTCCTCGCGCACAGTTAAGAAGTTATATCGATTTCGAGGTCACTCGCTAATTACCCCGCGCGATGAACCCTCCTAGCGCGAGGCGTTGCGAGTCTACCATATGGTGTGCCGCTATCACCGAAACGATCCGTGTTCCGTAAATTTCATCTGCCCGCGAGTATTTAATTCAGCTGGAAATTACGGAAGCGTCCAATTGTTCGCGGCTGCATCGTGGCTGATAGATCGTGGCAGCGCGATCAGTTCCAACTAGCCGCGCTCGAGCTCGTGGCGCGACGTGAAATTTCGTTATCGCCAAGAGCCACTGTTTCCTCGACGAAATTGGTCGGCGAAGTTTCGCCGTGGCGCGCAAAAGTTTCTATAATGTTGCTAATTGTGGCCGCAACGCTATCTTGCCTCTGGAAATATCGGCTAATGGTTACATAACGAGCACGTAACGCGAACCGCGAAACGGAAACCGGTGAACTTAGCATTCTTCCAGTGCGTGTTCGCTTTTCTTTCGGAAATCCACGATTCCGCCGAGTTACGACCGGTTGGCCATTCGACGCGCTCATCTAAACGGTACGACTATCGGCTGACTAATAGCGTATTCCCGATCGCGCTCACGGTTACGTGCAATGTGCATTCTTCTCCACGTGTTTCGTGTTTACGAACATGTCACGTGAGCAACCGCGAGCAATTACATAATCTCCGCGTTGCCTACTGATAAACAATCGCCCTTTCTTCCCGTGGCAACGACGGATGCCTCTTAACAAGCTCGCAGCGTTGGAATCTGTCCATTGTACACGTAGATCCTGCTGGATACCTTATCGAAATACGATGTAACGAGATTCGATCGGGACTGTACACGGATTGAGACGTTACACCAGGCATCGGACAGCCTTAACGTTCAAATGCCATGTCTGGAGAAACGTCGGATACATAATTGAACGATGAAGCCTAGAGGTAGTTACACGTGGCAGCCGCGTAGATCGGGCAACTTTGCGAAGTTTCGCGCGCATTTGCATTCATGCAACGAGCGAACGAGTACGTAGCGCGGCGGATGCACGCGCGAAAGTCGCTTCGCGGGCTGCAGATTGCTCGATAACGCGACGCGTATGCACGTGTACGCGTTCGCCGATTAACGAACCGCGGATGGATGCGTCGTGGCAGGGGCCAGGGTCTGACATATTGCTCCACCGACTCGTACCCCGGAGATTAGTCTCGTTACCTTTGGCAGCGAGCATTCGGTAACCGTCCGATCGGTGAAAGTTCGCGGCAGATCTCTGTGCCACGTTTCTACCTCGATATAGTTTCGTCTTCGGGTTCGAAAGTTTTAATAGAGTGAAAATGACCGAGCGATCCTATCCTTCCTTTCCAGGTCTAATGATGGAGTCTGAGAAGAAGATCTTCGAGATGATGAACAAGAAGGCGGCCATGTCCAAGTATTGGATGCCGTTAGTCTGGGCGACCAACATCATCAACAGGGCCAGGAGGGAGGCTCTGATAACCAGCGACCAAGTAGTGCAAACCCTGCTCGTCGAGCTCAGCGACATCCGGAAGAGGCTTGGCGCGCTCATTGGTTACGACACTGTTTGCGTTCCTCTCGTTTACACTCAGGTGAGTATCAGCTGTGATATCCTACAAACCGTGTCGAACACGTGTCGCGCCGTGAAATATTCTTTTAATATTCCGTTCGATAGACCGTTTAGTATTCGTTTGGAAGGCAAACATCGTTTAACGGTGTGAAATTTGAAAATCGTTCCGCCGAGAGTCTCCGATGTCCGGCCGTTGACAAGCGTCACGGAAAGATTCAATCAGACAACGCGGTACTACGCGTTATTCCGTTTCCAATCTCATTGAGGAATCGTTAAGAAGCCGAGTAATTGCGACGGTGTTTACCGTCATTGAGAAACACGAGTGCCTTAAACGAACGTCTTCATCCAAAGCCGATTCTCATCTTCGCCACATCGCCTCGTTGATGCTGTTGACAGTATACAACACGGGCTTGCGTAACCCTTTATTCCGCTGTTAGTCTCACGATGCAGTCGTTTTCTCTCGCTGCTTCCTCTAATCAATTTTTCCCAATACAATCTCTCATCTTCCTCACGCTTCCGACGCTCGTTTCGTGCTCGTCCCAGGTTCCAACTCGAGACCTCCGACCGTCTCGTCGCGTTCGAGCTTGAACCAAGGGAACAGCCTTTCCCTTGAACAGCACGCTTCTACTTCTTAGCGTTCCCAAGAGGCTAGAAGCTAACGAGCTTCGCGGAGGTGTCGACCATTAGAAAGTACGTCATCTGCATTGCGACACGATATCATCGATAAAAGGCTCGATGCGTAATGGCGGAGGCCGCCAACGCCGGGATATCATTCACTCGATCCTCGGACTCGCGGCTAGACCACGAGTAGCTCGGGATCGGGGCCCGACCAACGTGTCGGTGGCTTATTATCCAGTTCGAAGGACTCGATTCGTTGCGGCGCAGCAACGAAACGGATCCATTCTCGGAAAGATGTTTCGCATTCGCAATTAGCCGACGTATATGCATTGTGCAACGCTAATTGCTCATCAGCTAACGTCCCTAATTGTCGACTACGAGCGCCATCGTTCTCGCGGTAAACTCCGCTCGCTTCGTAATCTCGAGTATACCATGATCGAGGCACGATCTTCGTTCAGCCTCGATGAATCGAACATTGAGACAAAATAATTTGGAAATTATTTTATTTTGCCTGATAAAAGCCTGAAAAGTGCGATGAACGAAGGGATACAGTGACGGTCGTGATTAGGAGAAGGAACACTCGTTCATTGATCAAGCTAGCGCGTCATAGGTTAGGCGAGTTAATAATAAACGCGAAAATTGCCTAGAGTTAAACGGAGCGGGATTGAACGCTCTGACAGCTGTTTTCCTCGAGGATATACGATTGCGTGAAAGATACGCGAATCTCGTTATCGATTATATTTAGATCGATGGAGCGAACCGCTGGGTTAGTCAGCTGCGTGTTATATGGCTCATTTTAATTCGCTCTGCTCTCGCTCTTCGCATAAATTACACCGGTAATAGAACTCCGATCGATGATTCGCTTTTCCGCGTCGATCACTCGCCCATTGTGCAGATACCTGGAATTCCTCCGCGGAAAATGGGGCGTTCTCTCTGAGGAAGAACGCGATCCTCTCCTAGATAACGTTCGAGAGATAATTCGCTAATCGCGTACGTTCCATTGCGGAGATTTCGAGACAAACGTTTCCGCGAATTAATACTTGGAATTAGAGGAAACGTCGGGTGGGGGCGAGGTGGAAGGAGCGAGCTGGCGCGCAATTATTTTCCTCGTCGTGTTTTCGTGTGGAAACGTAGAGCCGCGTCTTTCACCGTGCGAATTGTACTTTGTCTTCGTGGTAAAAAGCGGGATCAAGTCGCAAGGTTACGCGTGCAAAACCGACTGTGCGTGCTGTGCAACGACACGTTCTACCCGCGCGGTTCTGTTCGTTTATCGCGAACGTTTGCATAGCGAGCGAACGTGTGTGCGTCTGGTCGGCGAAGTTTTATAAATTTCTCGAATGCAGGCGATGGCAGAGAATGGAAGGAGAAAGCGATTTGCACGGGACGCGACAATGCGGTTTAATTACCAGCGAAACTGTCGTGCCGGATCCCCTTTGTCTTCCGAGGCGCTTTTCGTTTCACTCCACGAGCCGCATTCCACGAACGCGGAATTCCGAGCGACTCGTATGAAACCCAGGTACCTCCGGGTTAGAGGTTGGAGACGGGAAAGGATATTTTTTTCCACGAACGACGTTTTCACGTGGAAGTAAACGCATCGTGGACAGTGCGCGAGCCAAGAAGGCGGAGCGCGCTGCATGGTCAAGGACGTGGAATGAGTCGAGCTGCAATCTCGGTGCGCGTGGATGCGGCGGAAATAATTTCGCAGCCTGTTCGAAGATCCTCGGGGACACGGTGGTGATCAAAGTCCGGAGATAAGGCATCGGTTGCTCTTTTTGTTTTATTCGTAACGAGCCTTTGCATAAACCATCGTTTCCTGGTGGCCTTCGACGGGAAAGGCAGTGCTCTCGACGACCTTGATATGATTTCATTCAAACCTGTTACATTCTCGCGTGCTCGCTGTTCGAAGAAGGGATGAAATCGATAGAAAAATAATCCTTCGTCGACCAACCGATCCTGTTTTTAATCGCGCTTTCCTCGATTTTCGTTCCGTCTCTCGCCAGTCTATCGCCCGTCTAATTTCCCTGTCAATTACAAAATGGCCGACGCGCTGTTACACGTTTATCGTTTGCAGGCTTGCTCGCGAGACACCCGCGTTTCCGTGATAAATTCCGCAAAAGTGTTCTTGAAAACGAAAGAAAGTAACAGTGAGGCAAGGTGTATTTATAGCGATGCCAGTTTGTCCGTTCTTCCTTGATACGCAGAAAGGGTACAACGCTGGTTCCGAGAATCATACGAAATGATGCAATCGAGTAATGCCTATCTATAAATTTCTGTCGTTTAACGTACCTACATGTCCTCTGCGCGATCTTACGCAGGGGACATTCGATTAGCAAATCGTAATGACGACGACTCGCCGTTTTTCCTCTATCTCGTCGCGCGAAATTAACCATCGCTCAATTTTATTTCGCCGACTATGCGATTAGCCTTCGCAACCACGTGCCCGAGAGGACCGTTGTATTCGCGCTCGCATCCGATCCACTTTATTCACGTTTATGTTCATTTTGCAGGTAGTCACCTTATCGTTGTACGCTTACTTCTTCTCCGCCCTGCTCGGCAGGCAGTTTATCGAGCGCACCGACGTCGGAGGCGGAAAATACGAGGAACCCGACATGTATTTCCCGTTCTTCACCGCTCTGCAGGTAAGAAAGTCGCAACTCGAAGAAAAATAATAACCTATCGCTCGTATCTATAAATTCGATCATCTGCTTTCAGTTCTGCTTCTACGTGGGCTGGCTGAAAGTCGCCGAGGTGCTGATCAATCCATTCGGCGAAGACGACGACGACATCGAGTTGAATTGGCTGATAGATCGTCACATCAAGGTACCGCTTCGACTTTCTCCTCGACTCGACACCTATGGTATCGAGATCGAAACCGAAATCGAAACCGAAGTTGTCGTTCGGTCAGCGAGATGCACGATTGACATTTATTACGGCTGACGCGTTGTTTGGAAACAGGCTGGATACATGATCGTGGACGAAATGCACGAGGAGCACCCGGAGCTGTTGAAGGATCAATACTGGGACGAGGTCGTGCCGAAAGATCTACCGTACACCGTGGCCAGCGAGCAGTACCGGCGAGAGGAGCCAAAGGGTTCCGCCGAGCATTATAAGGTCAAAGACAGCGACGCTCTGTACGCGAACGTTATGCTCGGCACACAGATCCACAATCACGTTCAACATCGCAAGACCCACCAGGATGACATGTACGCCGATTACGTAAGTGCACGTCAGCGGATGAACTTGAAACCCTCGACGTATACGCGACCGGCTACCTGTATTTGGTGTCACGATCGTGTCGCGCGAGAAACGCGCCGAGTAGAAATTTATTCCGAGCATTCGGAAATCGATATCCAGCTGTATACGTATTACAGGAGAGCGTGGATACCCCGCTAGTGGAGCGAAGAAAGAATTGGCTGCAACGACAGATCACGAGGATGGGCTCGGTGCGTAGCTCCTCGACTACCTACAGCAGCGGCGGCGGATTCTTCTCGAGGAATCGTCACAACAGCGTCTACAGCAGCCCCGAAACCGGCGGTCTGCCGCAAACGAACAATCCGAACCTGAAGATGTCCCTGTACGATAGGCTAGTAGGGCGGAAGAGCATAAGGAGTCAGAGAATGGGTCGGCAAGGCAAGTGTTTAGCGCAAATTACCGTCAAACACGCCACGCGTCTTCGCACCCAGGCAAAGTGGAAACGAATTGAAACATTAGGAATGGCGTAAACGCGCGATAACACGATTCCCAGGCGTGTCAACAGAATGGCGCGCGAATTCTGAAACAACGTTCGCCGCGGTGACGTTGATTTCCGAGCTATTTGAATGATAATGACACGATCTTACGTAACAGTCCCACGCGCGTTAACAGTACCTCTCGGCTCTATGAATCAAAACGCCGGCGACTGACAGTTCCAGCCGAGGTGCATTATTCTCCGCGAAATCGTTAAAGATCGATTCCTTAATGTGAAAAAGTGGAAACGATTCCGTTACGCGAATGGTAACCGTATTCTCGTTTTTCTCCAACGGCATGTCCGAAGTTGCCATCTTCTTGCGCGTTCCAGCGCGACCCCGGCGCGAGAAAAACTTTCAATGAAAGCCTCGCGAATGTTCGAATCTTTCCCCACCGGACTGCATGCATGCGATGGATTATGCAATGCTTAACCTTGTGTAACCTGAACAATTTCCGCAATTGCGAATCGCGCTTCTCGAAAAAAACTTTTCTAAGACCTTGTGCTTCTTTCTCCTGCCGTGCCTCTCACTCGCGGCTGAACAAAAACGGGAAGAAAAACCGTGCAGGGAAAAGTACCGGAGCGATTATACCCAGTCCTGCTTTATTCTGTTCTCTGCGCCAACTGTACACCGATCCGACAGAATCGAGGATTCGTTTCCTCGTCCCGCAGCTGGGCATCTCCTAGCGGTAAACTAGCTGGCAAAAATTGACGCTATCATCGTCGGCCTCGCTGGCCGATGTCATTGCTACCGGCGCCAGGAATAAGCTAACCTCGAGAAGTCGGTAACAAACTTGTCTAATTCGTGTCCGTTTCCAACAGGTACCATGACGAAGCTGAACTCGGTGCCAGTTTCCTTGAAGAACCGACCCCGCATCCCAACGCCGGACGTGACGAAAGAGGTGGTCGACCGTGAACAGAGATTAGCTCTATCAGCGACGAACGCGGCGAACATCGGAGCAGGTGTCGTTGGGGTGATACCAGCGAACGGTCATTACCCAACGGACCTGCCAGTGGTGCAGGTGGTGCTATCGCCGATTCAAGAGACGGAAGGCACGCCTGCGACCGGGAAATCTGGGGCGGCAGCCTTGGCGCAGGCTGTCCTCTCCCCGACTTTGACCAGCGCCGGTCTAGTCGCCCCTGTCACTCTGACACCGGTCACCATGAGCCAGCTGACGCAACTGGGCCTGGTGACGACAACCTCCGCGCCCATGATCAAGCCCACGAATCAAGCGATCGGCGGCCAAGCCACCTTAACCGAGGTGAACAGCAGCGAGGAAGAGGGATCGGGCAGTGGAAGCAGTAGGAGCGGCAGCATTACGGGACAGGAAGAACGGTCCACGCCTTTAATAAGCCAAGACAGGAGCACTCCTCTGATAGGCGAGACGGCCAGCCAGCTCGGCAGCAACGGTAGTTCGCCAACCTTTGACAGCTACAACGATCGCTCGCCTATCCTCATGAATCCCGAGAAATTGGGGTACGTGGTGGCCACGGTGCCAACGACACAGGACAAGACGGATCCGCGTGGTAGGCGATCAGCTTCGTTGCCGGGTCCACCGGTCGTGCAATGCAGAGAAGACAGGAGTATGTCCCTGCCACAGTCCCCGGGGCTGCAACCGAGGGAGAATCGTGCAGCCTCGGTGTCGAACGGCCACGAGCCGCCTAACATAGACAGGCTGATGGTGCACGGTACTCAGGACATTCGACCGAGGACTAACAGCATCGGACACGATCTCTGTAGACCGAATCATCGAGTCCAGGACACCTCGAGGAAGATCAGCAGCGTGTCCTGTACGAACGCGACGTTGTCCAATGGTATAGGCACTACGCCTACCACGACGACCAGCATAATGCCAGCGACTGCTCCCGTGGCCGGTAGCAAGAGAGGAGAGGTCTACGTCTGACCTGAGACATTAGGGACAATGTCGCAAAATTTTGATCGAACCGCGGACGACTTTGGTCGTCTCGTGCGATTCCAACAAGCGTCGCGCTTGCCTGAAATCCGACTCCGTCCATTATCGTGATGTCTCGGTGCGTTTCGCGCGCGGTGAGAGTAGGAAGCAATTTTCGCGCGACAAGCGTGAACCGATAATGGGATTTTTTAGCGATCGAGCCGCAGGAGCCGAGAAACGCCTCGAACGATCGTGCCACTTTGCTGTAAATACGATCTTAACTTATGGACACCTCGACCGACGAGGTAGCTAATTGCGACACGGGGATTGCCACTGACGCAAGGTCCCCTCGATCCGTATCGTCCGTCGATCGTTCCACGACCGTACCACTCGTGGGAATCACAGCGACACGATCGAATTAGCCGATTTCGACGCGTAGGAATCGAGAAAACGCTTCTGTCCTTTTTATCGTATGTGCAATAACGCGGTATCGAGCTGACGACGCGTAATCGACGTTGCGAAAGCCGCGCTCTCGCGTTTTTAGGTTAGGAACTATACCGTCCATGCGGCTGATGGAGGGACAGCGTAGTAGACGTGGCCAACGCGTCGACACTCGTGCGACACTTCGACGCGATACGCGAATCATTGTACCCTTGTTGTGCGTGCCTTACTTTGGCCGCGACGTAACATTGTGATACGAACATTGCGTTTTCGCTACGATTCGCGCAGAGGCGAATTCGAAGGCAGAAGACGCGGAGAAATCGAATCTCGACGCTTGTATATAGCCGATCGTCGCGAGACTCAACGTGACTCGTCGTTTTCGATATTTCTGCAGCCAGGTGGAGGATTCTGTCCGCTTATCTGCGCCGACTGCGTATTTATTCGATGCAACTCGACGCTATCGATCCACCTGCTGTCGACCTGTTCGCGAATGGCACGAGGCGCCTAGTCGGGTCCTAGGCTCTGTCGTGGGCTGGAAAATGACGAGTGCATATACGCATGTGCACGAACACGCAACGTTTGCCATATTTGCCATACTCGGAGACACTTTGCGTAAAATATTGCGTGCAACTGGGAATCGCGATCCCTCGATCGCAGCGGGCGACGTTGCGCCACGATTCGCACCATGTCGACTCACCGATATCGCCAGTTCGCCACGCGATCTTCACCATTTTATTATTCCATAATCGCTAGAGATTCTTAAGCTAGGTTTTATCCATACGAGAGACTCTCGCGAACACGCGTGCGCGGCGAGCAAGTGCAGAACGGGAGATATTCGACGAGGAAATTCGTAGAGGTGGATCGTTACTTTGCATTCCCGACCAAACTTTCCATTTCGTTCCCTTTCCCTTTCCTTTTTCCCTCGTAAAATGCACTTGCTTTTTCTTAGTCGCGTATTCGATCGTGCGCCTCTGGTGACGCGCGAGGCAGCTCAAGTCTTTTCTATAAACTCGACGTTAGATCGCTTAACTGTAAGTAACGAAAGATTCCGTGTACATGGAGTATCGATCTGGCCCCTGGGCCAACGGACGTGTACATAGTAGAGCAATTAAATTAAGATTGTTTGGTGTATGAGATTATGAACATGCTCAATGCCAATGCACGACGCGCGATACTTGTGTGAAATACTTGATCGATACATGATCGTCGATGCGAACCGAGCATCGTCTTTTGTTTTCTTCGTTAGTCGATAAGGGTCGTAGTCCGATGTGCAAAGTATGTAAATACGGGCGTATCGAATTGTTATTCCATTTCCTTCTCTTCTCTTCGTTTCCTTTTATCTTTCTCTCCTCTCCTCCCTTCGACGACATCGTGTAATTTAAGGAACCGCGCGGATCCCTGCTCGGACTCAGCGGATCGAAGGATTAATTTAACGTCGGAAGCCTTGAATTTCTCAGTCGAGACGGTTGTCGAGTAACGTTGACGATTATACGTTTCTTTAGTTGCGTAACGCGCGAGATCACGCGAGATCGCTTTTTGCTAAAGTCAAACGTATCGTCGTCGTCGAGGAAAATACTCCCGACCGAGACACCGTTCCCGTTTTCTTGTTCCAACGGAAACGCTCTGTCTTACGAGTAGAGAAATTATTCGGAGCGTTTCCGCCCCGTCTCGTCGAAATGTTGCCCGCGTTCCTGGACTCGGAAGAAACCGGGGCGCAACCGAACCTGTAGATATTTAACACGCAGTATTTGTATATAGAGAATACATCCCGTTTTCGTTACGATTTTTCCAATCTGAGACTTCCTTTAAACTATATGTAGGTAAAGAATTGTTTCGGTGCCCGAGTCGCGTCAACGTGATGTAAACGAACCACGTGTAAGAATAGTAACGCATTATTCTTATTATCTATATTCTGCAATAAAAATAAACGTTTTCAAAAGCATGCGTCCTGTACCCTTCTCCAATAAGCACTTACGAGAACTCGCGAACTTCGAGATCGCACGGTTGCACGGATTATCCGGGTGTTCGAGGCTGCCGGGAGGTTCCTCGAGGTCCGAGGATGTCGAGGATGCCGGAAGTTTCCGGAGGTTCTCGTGATTTCGCGAGCGTCAGGAATTCAGGGAGGTATCGGAGGTCTCGAGATGCTTTTCAGCATCGGGGCAGTGTCTCCAGGACGACGGAAACCTCCCGAGACTCCTGCTACCCCCGTCAATGAAGCTTTCGGATGTCGCGACCACCCTCGGAATCTTCGGAATGCCCTATAACTTTAGGACTTCCGATATCCAGCCTGGATCGCCGTATTTTTATATTTTCTCCGCGTTCCATGGAGCCTAAATTTATATGGGATTTCAGAGCTTGCACGCTTACTAGGACTCCTGCCATCGCGAGCCTGCTGGAATTCCTGCGCACAGGAACCTCCTAGAGATACTAATTGCAGTTGCTTATGAAACTCCTATTGCTTAGTCGCTAACGTGATTTGCAATGCAAATGCCATAATATTACATTATGAATGAAACATTTCTCCTGGCCGGAGTGGTTCTACACGCCATGGGATGCAGGTTTTCACCGGTGACGCTTGGCGGTAGTGGGACACCCCGTGGTGGGGTGCTGTTACCACGGGTCTAGTTGGATGTTCGTCACTTTCGCTCGTTCAGCCGTACCGGCTGGCTGGTTATGTTTTTGCCCCCTTCTCATTTTGGTTTGCTATTTTCATTCTTTATGCTTATGCATACTTATGAATACATCCCTCGTTTCGATTTTGCTCCTTCGTTTTCTACCATCTTACCAGAGAGAGCCTGGCTTCTCTGCCTCCGCTTCGATATTAAGGTGGTTATATATTCATAATGTCGGTCGGGTGAATTTAGCAAGCTAAATATTTATTTTAATCGGTATCACGCGTACGGCGCGTAAATAAATCTCGCGTTCAATTTCCATCGGCACTCTTATACGAGTAAATCAATCCACTTGCATTAGCAGAGCCCGCGAAGGAGTGGCCGCTCCCGCCCACCATTTCCCCGTGATTAGAAACTCCTGGTCGTTTAAAGTCGGTAGGCAGCGATCAACTGCAGCGATCCTTGATCGAGGGATCACGCCGAGACGAAGCGTCCGTTTCTGCTCGCGTCGTTTCCTCGAAGCTGCGCGATTCGCCTGGCACCGATCACGCCTGGTCCGGATTAAGCAAGCCCGAGAGAATATTATATTCGCCACTTGGCGGACACGCCCATGTTCTTCGTCTTCGTCGAGCATATTCGTCGCCGGGCAATTTCTCGGATAGCTCGCAGCAAGAAAACGCTGTCCCGCAAGAAGCGGCGTTCATCTCCGACCACGGCGTGCCTGATGCCCATAGCCTGTCGTCCTCTGTTCGAGAACAAATAGGAGCGGCTCACGAGCCGTTATCCGTGCCAAACTCTCCAACACGCATGAAACGCTAAATATTTATTAGATGCAACCGACATACTGACAACCATCCATCATTCCACCGACTGGTAACGCGATATCAATTTCACCGACGAGACCGCTCCAGGTTATGCCACCACGTGTCTAATAGCATCCTAACCACTCGCCATTCTATATTATTCCAAATTAAAAATGAATACACTCTCGGTGGAAAGCCTGCGACACTAGGTTTCCAATAACCCTCGAAACTCGAGGGAGTTTCTTGGTCTCTCGTTGTACATAATTTTCCACAATTTTCGAAAAATTCCTTTACAGGGCAAACCTAAATTATACCATCTGTACTTTACGCGCGAAATAAATCGCTACTCTTCCGTGCAATTAATCAATTTGGCAGAGGAATTAATGATCCACGGCACCGTTGTAAAATTTCGAGTAACACTAGGAATTCTCGGCATCCCGAGTTTCCCTAATTAATCAAACGATAATGTATTCGAAGCTTTCAACGGACCAATATAATAATCTAATCTACAGGTTTTTCAGCCGAGTGTTTCCTCGACAAATTTATTACTGCCGACTCTGGCGGAGGAAAAATAAGAGTAAAATTGCTCGACCTCGGTCGGTGTTCTAAACTACATCGAACGAAGGTATTTTTAATTCCCACGGGATAATGACGCGATTCTCTCGGCCACCGTGTCGTCGTCGGGCCTCGTACAAGCCGCGGGTATATAAGTGCGTTTATCTCTGGCAATTGCATTGGAAAACTCGGCTGATCACCTGGGCTAGTATCAGCGTAGGGCTCTCGTCGCAGCTCGGCGCAATAATAAATCATTACGCGTGTCACGGATTATCGGATTGGCCGCGGTCGGTCGCGTGATGGGTGGCGGACGGCTGCTTATCAGCGACAGCATGTGTTTGCACTCAGCTATGCCGTGGAGCCCTTTCTTTTCTAGAACGACCAAGCCTCGTTACATCCTCGCCACGTTCTCGCGGTACTCGTCCTGTCCTCCCGCCTCTCCGCTCCCGTTCCGCCGCGTTGCTTCTGTTTTCGTTTCTCTAGGACAGCCCGCTACCGCGATGGCGGATCACGGTGAACGTCGGGCCGCGTTTTCACCTGGCAAACCGTCCGCGAGAGGATCCCTTCGGACGAGGTATACCGCGAGATCCGGTTTGCCCGCGATATTCCGAACGTCAATGAAGATCGACGGCGCCGATAACGGCAACGAGGACGCGCTATCGTTCGATACCTAACGACCGGCATCGAGATTCGGCTGACGTCGTCGTTAGCGCGCGTATGGTAAAAATCTCCGCCATAAAGCGTGATTGAGAGCAACACTGGTCCGAGATAGCGGAAACAAATTGGGCAGATACATTTATCGTCTCGTCGCTCGAGATAAGCCACCCTTTACGGCACGCTTTACGACGTTTCGCGGCGTACGTCATTGTCACGCGAAGATATTTCGTCGTTGCGATTCCAAGGACCGCGACATACGTTGTATTCCTCCTCTACCTTTATTACGAGAGGAACGCGTCGAGGAGATAATTACTCTTATCCTCGCGAGACCCTACGCGAAGATTCGCGAACGAGGTCGAGTAGTCTAATCGGACTCGGAGATTCGCGTAATCGTGGAACACCGTGGAGAGAAGGGGTCCCTCGATGGCTCGAGGTGACAATAGGGAGACGGTGGATCCTCCGAAACGGTGGTCCGAGCATGGCAACCGCGGCGTGTCGCCACGTCCCTGTGCGCGTGGGTCGGCGATTGCAGACTCGGCCTCGCGACTTAACGATTTCCAGCGACAAGGTACGAACTCGGGGAGAGCGCGCGCGCGGTGCCGCGAGGATTTCACGGATGTCGCGACTCGCGAGTGGGTGGATCGTAGAAAGCGGAATAACGCGGCATTAACCACCCCCGGGAGCGTCTCGCGCGGCCGGCAAATTTTCCACGACCACGGAGTCGCCGGCCACTTAGCACCGAGATTCAGCTACCAGACGATAAAGATAACCCCGGGTTTGTATCCGTGACGTTTATGCACTGCCGGTTAGATCCCGATGACGCTTCTTTCGCCAACGTGTACGTACGTCAAGGTACCGCGCCGGTGTACGTATCAATTTCCGTACACTCGCGAGGGATCGCTGAATTCCAGAGGATGCTACGGACGAGGTGGAAGAGAGATAAGCGTGCCCATTTTCCCCGACGTCCGCGTAATTTCAGTACAACCGACGTCCCGTGATTGCTGGACTTTGTACGAGAACCCGTGGACGTGGAACATCAGCTCGTACGTAAGTCGGAAGAATACGATCGTTTAGGTGGACGGCGAGCGGAATCAGGGGGTCCACGTTTGTCCGGGAGGATTCCTCGTTCAGCGAGAAGATGGGACCGACCCGTGGCCGGGTTTTTCAGACGTAATGTCGGTGGTTAGGGTCTGGAACGTTATTCTGCGGTCGTGTGGCAGGCAGTGGTGGGCGTGGGAATGGTAGAAACTGCGAAGGGCACGCTTCTCCGTGTATCAGCGTCACCGCCACGGCTACCATTCCTCCGGTTCCCTCGGTCTCGTCGATTCCGTTCGTCGAGACAATTCATCGCGAATCCCGGTCGAGCCGTGATCCGCGGGATCGTCGGATGATTGGCCGTGCCACGATCGACGCCCACGACGCCGCGCCGCGCCGTCGTGCCTTCGACCCGTCGCCCGATGCACCGCGAAACTGATCGCCTGCTTTTCCGCGCTCATCCAGGCCTCTTTATACGGTGAGCACGGCGTCTCGTTATTGCACGTGAAATTGGAGACGCGCGCCATAAAAGCGTATCTTGGAAACGCACGGCAGTGGGATCCCCTCGGAGCCTTCCCAGCTGATCGTTTCTCATGTTGAACCGGCATTTTTTCCCGATGTCCTATACTATGGTTTAATCCGGAGATCGGTTAGCCTACGATTGACGCCTACACCGGCTGGCTGCGACCCGGCAACCAGCCAACAGGAGATTGTGTACGCGGCCATTTGACGGATCGTTCAGCCTCCACGGCGGTCTGTCTCAACGGGACGAATTAACTCTTTCACCGCGACACTCGAGTTCCGTTGATCCTCCGACGTATACGACCGTGTACCACGATTCGACGGGGAAATCGATCAAAATCGATTCGCGTCTCTATTGTCTGGTTATTAATCACGCGTACGATCGCTTAGAAAGTCCACTTTGTTCCAACTTCCCTTCCAATCGGCTATGTATACTTTGTCACGATGCACAGTATCGTGAGATCGCACCACGAAATTTTAGGGTACTATCGCGACGGGACGTAATTACCCGGTCGCGAATTATAGCGAGATTGGGAGTCAGGTGGGTAACCGAAACGAGTATATTTCGCAATCGCGAGGGATAAACGCGTTTGGTTGTTTTTATCGCGTGTTATGGTCGTCGGTGAAATATCCGAGCGCCCTGTTAGGGACATGTCCGCGATTATTTCGGTCAGAGGAGAACTTGTAAATCCTGGAAAGTTTCGCGGTGCGAGTCGGGTTAGTCGTAGGTAACCGAATCGCCGGGAAATAAAACGAGGGACTGGAGTGGAGTACGGCGCGTTACCAGTTCCAGGCGATTCGAACAATAACTTTTCCCCGATAAGAGGAAGGAGCAGGGGCGCGCGAAGCATAAGGGTTTCGCAGGAAAAGAAAATCCTGCTGGTAGATATTTGATCTGTTGGAGCCGCGCTTCGTAAATCTTCCAGCTGTTCTCAGCGGCGTGGAAGAACTGTTGGGCACCGACAATAAATGGACTGGACGAATGTACCGATCTTTTACAGATGTATACCTACTATAAAGCCCAGGCAGAGTACCTAGGGGCCCTACGTGTCCTGCGTGCGAGGTCGTATAATCGCGCTGGTCGCGACGTGTTCGCTTGATTCACGACACCCCGGAAGCGAAGTGACTGCGATACGAAATGCCATGACACTAGACAGTCGGCATCTCCGTGCCTCCTATAAGACCCCATAAATCACTGACAACAAAGCGACTGTTCGAGCATTAAATGCTTCCCTCTCGCGACTTTTCCACCGCCGTCCTCTGAATTGTTCCGCGTTTTAAGGATCCCACCGTTCCTCTGCATCCTCGCTCGACCCGATTCTTCCGTGAAATTCATTAGACACGATCTCCTGTCTTCCTGCAAATTTTACGACCAGACCATTCCCCTTGTTCGGCCATCGACGACGAAACCTCTCCGACGTCGCGTAGCTTTCGACCTCCACCTCCACCACCATCACCACCACCATGAATAGCATCGGACGACCGAGGAAAGGGCGCCGAAGTCGACCCGCAATTTCGCGGCAATTTTCCCGCGCGCGATGGAAAAGTGTACAACGCGATAATTCGAAATTGTTACGGGTGAACCCGCGAAGATTGGCGCATAATTTACACCTCTCGGCGCTGCCCGCTCGCGTACCTGCGCCGCCAGCCCCCGGTACGTACGACGTACTATCATCCCGACGTATCTGTACGTATAGCGTACACCTTCGACTGGAAAAATCGCGATCGTTGCTGGATTCTTCTTTCTCCTTTTTATTCCCCTGGAACAAAGGCAGCACGATAGCTCCGTATTTAAAATGTACCTACCGCTCGCGCTCCGCGGCAATCGCGCAATCTGTATCACGGAGCAGGGTATGCTTCCAATTTATAACCCCCTTCGAATGGCAGATACTCATCGAAGGAATCGTCCGATTGCCAGCGTACTCCCAGGTTAAACCGCACTCCGGAAATCGCTCGTGGTAGCGCTGCGCGAGGTCAACCGTATCTGCAAACGAACTACGCGGCTTATCGCCACCGTTCGCGGAGCTGCCATCATCCATACGCTTCGTCTCGCGCCGTGACGCTCGAATTTCGGTGGAATTTATTCGGTATAGTCCCAAACAGGTTCTTGACACACGGTAGCTCGTGGTGGAGTCATTCCTGACGCAATAGACGCGCTCTCTCTTTCTCTCTCTCTCTCTCTCTCTCTGCCAGAACTTCTTTAATCCCCGTGAAACCGTCTGTCAACCGGGTATATATACCTGACAGCCCGATAAACCGACCGAATTCGTTCGAAACGATCCCGATGATATCCTCAACTCGGGATAGCTCACGATCTACTGGGACCCGATGAAGGGCGATGGGATAGGTACTCTATGGAAAATGGAGGACGAGGAAGGGTTACTCGTGTCGCGAGCACCAGAGCCTCCCTGGTCCCCGTGGCAACATCTGTCAACCGGGTATATATACCTGACAGGCCGATAAACTGGCTGACGGAGCCACGGACCCGCCTTGCATTATGCAACCGAGGCGCGCCGAGCTTTTCTTTTCAAGGTGTTCAGGAGAGGCAGCCAACCGACCAGGCAGGAAAGCAGGCGAACGAGCAACAGAGCAAAGCACGCCAGCAGGGCCGGCCCTTTCGTACCTTCTACCACCTGCGGCTACGAAAGGGCCACACCGCGAATATTATTATCCGGGTGCAGCCACCGCGACCGAGCGAGATCGCCGATCTACGCGTCATCTTCTCGCCTTCTTCCACCGACCGCTGAATTAATTGTCCTAGCGCGATGCGCCGATTATGGGCCTTCTACGTGGCCGAGTAGCGCACCGCGAAACAACCACGGGCCCTCCGACGGACCTTAAAGCGGCCCTCACACGTGGCTCGCGCGGAGTCGTTGACGGTGGGAAATCGGCAATTTCGCGATCGGCAAAGCGCTTTTCCGAATTTGAGATATCGGACGAGGAAAGTTGCGAGCGAATTCGTTGCTCGGCTATGCGATAAGGTTAGCTTCTGAGACGATCTCGAATTCCTCGGGGCTCTGAATATCGTCTCGCGATCTTTGGTAAATAATTGGGCAATGACTCGGAGGGTCGTGGAGGCTGCTTGGGTTATCGAGTTAAATCTGTTATTGCTCTCGCGAGGCGAGGTTCGTTCTTTTGATTTATAGATAACCGATCGATCAACCTGCATCGCGGATCGAGCGATGAATAGAAAATGATTGCGACACACGGGCTGCACGTGAAAAGCTGGCTTTGAAGGGTTGTCTAGGAACAATGACACCGAGAAAAAGAGAACCGTGCTGGATGGCAGAATAATTAATGTCTAAAACGATCGTGCTCGTTACACGGGGTGGAAGAAGGATGCGCGTAGAACGTTCCAGCGTGCTTGGTCATTTCGACTATTCTTTGCGCTCGCGCGGGATCGTCGTTTTTAATACCCTTGCCTTTCTTCCGAGGATAGATGCACTCTCCGGTAGCCCGTGTCCCATTTTCGTGGCTTTCTTCGCTCCTGCTCTTATCATGCAGCCTTACGAATTCGCTTTCACGAAACTACACGAGCACGAAGATCGCATAAGCGCTCAGGAATGAGAGACCTTAAACACGTACTTGGTGTCTTGGTAAGAAAATATCTGGTCGAGGAGACCTTTAGAAAGTGTCACGGTGAAAACGCTCGTAGAGTCCTCCGAACATCCGTCGAACAATTTTAATTCCGTATTCTTTCATCCCATCACGAAATTCTAGGAATATTTATTTTTTTTCCCGTACCTTGCAACGAGAGAGACAGGTAAAATTAAAGATCTCGTATTTCTCGTTCAACTTTTACGTTCTCGGTTCTAAAGTCACAGAGGTATTGTCCAGAAACTAGGAAAGCGGTTAAAATTGCGGCAAGGAACGAAGAAAGGAATAGACAAGGATAGCGAAGACGAAGGTTCTGATGCAAGTCGCGAGGTACACCCTGTATATCGATCTCCCGCCCTTCCGCCCCCGCCGTTTCAGCTCGGAGCAACGTTGGGGGTGGCTGCATCGGCAACGTTGCACTCTGCTGGCGTCGCATTACGTTTATTAACCTAACCTTACCAGCAGGCCGCATACACGGACGTTCCATGCACACGCGAGGGCGAACCTGCATGGAACCTTTTGCGATTACACGTACCTATAGCTTGCGTCGTAAACGACAGCTTTTGCGTACGCGAACAAAGCGGAGACCTGTTGCGCCAGAGAACCTTCGTCCGCCTTTTTAATGGACGCCATTTTGCCTCTGACAAATCTTTCGAATAAATTTTTACGACGCCCCGTCCACCGTCCATTTATCTCCCGCGTCCGACCCGAGCTCCCTCCGACCCCTGTCGATTATCCGAAACCCTAAAATACGTCAGCCACGTTCATCCGATCCGTTGCGGTTCCATCCGATCGCGTTTCCGGAAACTCGCGTCGCGGCCGCGTCTTCCGGCGAAGAAGTGGATGGCCAACGGCCGATGGGAAGAAGTAAACGGAATCGGAGGCGTTTCTATCGGTGGTCGAGGAAGAAATCTCTCTTTCTCTCTGTCTCGGAACGAGCACACGGCCCTAACGACACGGTGTCACGGCGGTTTGTTACGTGCCTCGATTCGATCCACGATGATTCACGCTGTCCCCGCCGGTACGATCCGACGTGACAGCGGCTGTGATTAGATTTGCCCGCGAATAATTTAAGCGCGCATAAACGAGCAAACGAACGTAAAACGGATCACGAATATTATTACCTCGGTGACCAGTGAAGCGAGGCCCGTTGATCGTTGCCGGCTGCCACACCACCGCCATCGCGCTGCCTCGTTAAGAAATTATTTTCTTTCGCCGATTTTCCGCGAACCGCTACCGCCATTTCGCTCACGATCCCGCTACCGGTCGCCGCGCGAAACAATTACGATACGCAGGTCCACCGGTTAGGAGCACGAACAAACGACGGATTGATTAGACGTTTAATTAACATAATGTCGGTGGTCGTGCGTGCCATCGTGTCATCCATCAACCGGCCCCGCCGTGCAACTCGCGAGCCTCGCTCGAGGAACACGAGCAGGCCAGAGAGGGAATACATGGAAATACGTCGAGGAAGATCGTTGCTAAGTACGTCCACGGCCTGGAAACAGCGTCTTTGTTCGAACCTTCCTCTCCGGACGAGGCCTCCGTCGGTCGACTCCTCGTTCCCTGGATCGTGCAGCGAGGATCGCGGATTCTTTCCAGAGAGTAATTATATCGTCGTATACACGGTCGCGGAGACCTCTAACTGCCTGCATTGTCTCGATCGGACGGCTACGACGCGCTAAATTAATCCAACACGAACCGTTTAGGCCTGCTCGGGCCCTTAACGCGATCAATGAATCTTCTAGGCCTGGCTGACGAGATCGTCGTGTCGGCCGACGCGATGGACTAACCTCGTCGAATTAATACGAGGGAAATGAAATATTATTCGTACGATTACCGGCCTCCATTGAGGAATCCAGGCAGGAGGATGCCACGCGAGCTGACCCCTAACGACCAGACTTAACGACTGTTTGGCGTCGTAGCTCGTGCTCGCGTGCGTGGGTACCCGCGACACCTCGGCTGAGAAAACGAAACGCTTAAACGCCTGTAATATCTTTCTTGTCGCGATATCGGTAAATTCCACGGCGCAATGCTTTTCCTGACCCAAATAGACGGAGCTTCCGAGCTGGCCGTTTCGACGAGCGCGATTCCACGATACCAGCCAGCTTGCATTTCGCGCAGAGAAGAGCAGAATAGAGGTGCATCGTTACGCGAGGAGAGGCAGATACGACGCCATTCGAATCGACCAGTCACGACCGCTCCGATTCTCAAGATTATTCGAAGACGAAATAAATCACCGTTCGATAGTTGCCGGAGGAAGCTCCCTGTTTCGAGTCTCTTCTCGGTCGAAAGAAATTTTACGGTTATCCGAACGTCGTGGGTAACTGTAATGCAGCCCGATTATGCGTTGTCATCTTCGCCGAGGAGATGCAGGCATAGAGATAGATTCCTGCTCGATGCTGCTGCATCCCGCGACGCGGTCTCTCGAATCCCTCGCGAAGGATCCCGGGACGAAATTAAAGAACGCTCTGTCCCGCCCTCGCGCCACGGAGCACCCTAACGATCCGGCTCGGTGGCGAAAAAAGAGCTTCCCGAAAACACAGCCAACCATAATTCAGTCTCGGCCATAAATCTAGCCGGTGGACAGGGCGGAGGAACGAGGGCGGCGAGCGTAATTAAAAATAAAGCAGCAGGGAAACATTGAGACGTCTCCGGTGTAAGCTGTCCGGGTTGCTTACGAACGACGACCGGGACACAGAAGAAGCTCGTTCGTGGAGGTGGACAACATTCCCGTCCCACGTCCAGTTGGACGGAACATCGCGTGGTCCGCTAAACCGGCGACGGAAAATCGATCGGCGATCGATCTCGATAAGAAACCGACAGGGTGGTGGGAGCCGAGGATCGACCGCCCACTCGAGCTCCCTCTCACCTGGCCCAGTGAAAGTGCATTCGCGACGCGTCGTTGCGACGCGACTAATTAAGACCTCGTCGTAATGACTTTCGCGTGGATTAGCATAGGATTCGTCTCGGCTGCTATTAATCATTTTTCATGGCCGAGCGCGGGGCCTCGATAGCGAGTTCTCGTTCGCGTGTAGCGGCAGGTATTAATTTTCCAAGATCCCGGGGTCTACACGGGACAAAATTGCGCACGATGTTCCGTATTCATTTGCGACGTCGTGCAGGGATACGCTCGGCGTCTGGACACGCTCCGTGACCGGCGGGATTTATGTGGGAAGATCGTCAGGGATGATGGTGCCCTCCTATTAAAATCGTAGCGTAATCGTAGCAGTTACGGGAGACGAGGCTGCTCCCCCGTAGCGCGCGCGCGTAATAGACGAAGAATTCGCCTGACCGCTTCTGAACCCTGGTCTCGGTGAACAACACCGGTTCGAGGTATCGTTCCCGATATCAGGTTCCTGGATGAGTTTTTTCCCGACAACCCCGTCGCGGTTCACGGGTTCTCCCTCTGCGTGGATGCAAATAGAGTAACTGAACGGGTTTGCAAATATGATGTGGCACGGTGGAGGAGGCTGGGTCGCTTTGCGTGTCACAGCAACGCTTAATTCAACGTCACTGGCTCTATTATGGTTAATTTATCGCCAGGCAGCTGGCTCCGGTACGGTCGCTTCGATTTTTCAGCGTTTCGCCAGCACCGCGAGCAAATTGTCGCGATCGTTGGAAATTGCGTTACACCCACCAGCAACACGATGCCGATAGGTACGGATTGCCGGCTTCGCGGCGTTCTTCCGAGAAGACCTGCTAACCCAGATGCGCGCGTTCGTTGCCCACGACGAAACCAGACGAAGAGTCCCCTAGGAAACTGGCTGCTAGACGCGGTGTGCGTCGGAGCGTGGCGCAAACGAGCCACTGTCTTCGTGGCTTTCCTTCTCGTTCCGCTTCCATTCTTCTCTGCGCCGAGAGACCGACACTTTCGCGTCATTTCCCATGAAAAGCGATCTCGTGGGTGGAACACGACCGCGACGACCGGGAAACGTGTAATTACCTCAAAGAGGTTTCCTGTTTGGCACGCACCGACGAGAAGCCCCGCGAAACTACCGTCGGCATGATTTGTCACGGACGTTAGCGACGCGTGTTCCGGAAACAACCGTGAGTCGATCGTTACCGCGCGATATTTCGATTCCCGGATTCCACGGGGACACCGGGTTAAACGCTCGCGTAATTTCGACCAGTCATTATCGCTTCGAGTGGAACGCGCGTTCGCAACGGAAGCTCGCGACCACGCGCGCGAATAGCCACGAAGTCGTGTCTCGTGGAGCACGGACATCTCGCGTTGTCCGCGAGATAAGATTCTCCGGTGACCAAGTGCCCCGTCTAACCCTTCGTTTCACGCGTGTACACGCGTGCCGCGCCATTGTCCAAACCGGTACCTCTTCCACGAAACCAGCGTTACGACGATGAAACACGGTGTGGACTCTGAAAGTGCTCCGAAAGTTTAGAAATCAGCTGACCCACGGTCATCCGGGTAGCAAACGACATTCATCGAAAGAACCGTTCTAATCGCCGCATTCCCGTCCACTTTGGTCGAATTCTTTCCACGCGGCCCTATCGCGAGCGAGGAATCAACAAGGACAAAGTAATGGTCCCTGTTACCGAGGTGTAAGTGGCATCGTGGCCGATCCAGCGACGCCGTCCGGCCCGGCCTGACGGATGCGTGGACAGCGTCCATTCTATTTTAATCGGCCGGTTAACGAAGCAGCGGCTGGGCCCATTGTCAGCGACGCCTCTCGAACGGATCGATGCTCGGTCTCCTCGACTCCGTATAATTACACCCTGCGATTGAATGGAGAGGCCGGGGTCTGGACACGCGTGCAGCGCCTCGCTTTCACACGGACGACCGAGCGAGTCGTCGAACAAAAGCGTCCGCTCGACCCTTTTTAACCCGCGTTCCTCGGAAAGCGCCGGCTCGCCACTTGTCGTGCCGATGAAAGTAAAGAAAATAAGGACGGCTACGATGACGGGGAATCACGCGGTAATTATCATTCTCGTTTCGACCGTGTCGCGGGTAAGGTACGAGTCCTGGAAGTCGGTTCCGCGCGGAGGCGAGGGAAACTCTCTTTCTTAACCTCTTTCAGCTGTAGTGGCTTTGGTCCGTGGCGTTTTCTTGCGCGATGCGGCACTGGGTATTTTTAAACTTTCCGAGAAGAGACGGTCGACGAAGAATTACAATTTGTTTATTTACAATTCTACTCTATTCCTAGCTTTAAGCTCGTGACATATACCGATATGCTGGAATAACTTTGTTACACGATGCGACATAGTCGATGATTTCCGGTCAGTAAGTCGCGATCGTGTTAAAGAAAGTGGTCGTGTATCAGTTTTCACGCTCCTATACCCGTATCTTCGAAGTTTGCTTCGTTCGTTCCGAGAAGATGCCGCTAAAGGTGCGTCTACACCTGTTGCATTCTCGCGTTCGATGAATACAATACGAGGGTAGGCAACAAGTGTAGACGCACCTTTGGTATCCCAGGAATTTGAAGATCGAGAATGTGATCTGTCGCGAAGTTTACTTCGTTTCTTGTACCATGTTGCCATCTTGCTTCTCTTCTTTTTACTCGCTGTCTCGTTCCTATTGCTGGCGGATATCTCCACGATTTCTTTTTGTCGCCGAGATTTACTTCGCAGCGTACCCCTACTGATAATCTCCGCCATTGCTGGAATTAATTTTTTCGCGTCGCGCTGGTTACTTTATCGACTATTCGCGTTGCTTATTTTATCGCCGGAATTCCCGTCCGCTGGAAAGGTTAGATTTCCCTCGCTGTTCGAGAATTCCTCCTGGGATCATCGCGGCACAGGAGCTTGGCGCAACGATAAATTATTTACCACCACTGATCCGGCAAAGTAGTCGGAATGGAAGAGAGCATCTCAGAAGTATCTAGTCAGGTAGTCGCTGGAAGTCAGTTCGAAGACATCGACCACTAGTGGCCACCGACTGACCACAGGATGAACGCAGACCAGGGCAGGTAGCCGACCGAGTGGTAATTATTGGTAGCGAACAGCAGCTACGGATACCGCGTCACTCGTTGCCATCGAAGACGTAGGATTAATTAGGATAATCGGCGAAAATTGCGCGTTCACCTAGCCTTTCGCGAATCACCTCGAGTGGTGTTTGATCTAAAACGGTACCTGTTTGCTGTCATGCGATCTTTGCTACTTTTGTACTCCAGCCGACTATTCTTCTACGCAGGTTGCGTCCATGAGACACACGATGATTTCACGTATATTATTTATTACGATGACGATTTTTATCAATATTCTATTCCCTCGACGAGCGAATTGACAGAAATTCGAGATGTCAACGGGCAGATGCCTCGGTCATCGACCACTGGCCGATACATGGATCGATTCCACGCGTCATGGATCGATTCGGCGGATGGTTCGGCATTTAGTTGCTATTATTATGGAATAATTCACAGAGGCAATCGTCTCGAAGGTTTCAGCTGCACGTGCAATAGGGGCGGGAATTTTTCGCGGCGGTATCCTGTAGACATCGCGAAGAGAGAGAAAGACAGAGAGAGAGAGAGAGAGAGAGAGAGAGAGTGGGAGCGAGGGAGTTGAAAATAACGTCGGATAACGATGTTTTCTTTCAATTTATCCGCGTCGATAGGCACGAGCTTGCGGCGTAGCGTAATTGCAAGGGCCTGGCTCGTGCATGTGCACGCCGGCACGAGGATCGTGGTCGTCGGCGGTGAGGCTGTATCGCGAAATTCGTGGGCCCATTATCCTCTTTCACGGGCGCTATGCATTAAGCACCGTGCACACAATCGCGGTTACGACCTTGCTCGTGACCGTGACCCTCTGCTCGTACGGGAGAACCATCCGTGCACTCCGTGGTTCGCCACACTCGACGGCCCTGAGATCGACTTCCACCAACGTGCTCGCAGACTCGGGGGCTGTCGGCCGTTACTCACCTGTTTTCACCGTCGAACGCGCTTGCTCTCCCTTCGGTTGCTTCTTGCTTCTCGCTTTTCCTCCGCTTGCCCGGCTATTAAGCATCGTGCACACCGCCCTGCCGTCCGGCGACAACCGCTAATGGCCGATCGTTGGCAAACGCTTTGCGCCTCGGTGGACAATTGCGTGCCGTTCATACGTTTGCGAAATATTTTCGATACTCGCACCGCGTTCTGTCCCTCTCCGTGTCCCGGCTACCCACCACCGCGTCCGCTTCGGCCATATCCCCCGTGTATCTTTCCTCGGGTACACGTTCGCCATGTTCAAGGCTGAATTTACAACAGCGCGTGGCTACAGCCCGTCTTCGAACGCGCTTTTACAGGTAAACTACATTTATCCCTTATTCCGCCTGGTCGCTTTGTTCTTGTATTTTCATATGCAATAAAGAAGCGTCGCTATTATTGTTATTATCCGGCCGTGGGATGGACGCAGAAATTGGAAGGGGAGGCCGTCTCGAGGGGAAATTGCGCGGTTCAACGAGGACTATCGGTCTAGCAACGCGATTCACTTTCCCCGATACCGGTGTCTCCATTTTTTCCACCTTTCTTTCCCACCTCCATCCCCGCCCCTCCTTTCCCACCTTTGTTTATTTATAATCCATCCGGTTAAGGGCACGCGAACCGAAGTCACGGACGGGCGATAATTCGCGCTGGTACCTCTCCCGCCGATTTTTCTTCCCTCCCCTCTCTCGTCCCGTCCCTCGCGAGTTCTACGAACCGTCTATTAACTTATCGTCCCGTAACTTATCATTTGGTAACCTATCCTTAAAACTTTCTTCCCGCGCAGCGTCGGTGGGTAAGGACACGAGGAAATTTCACGGCTGTCACGAGGGGACGAGTCGTCGTCGTCGTCGAGCACGTCCGCGACACACCCGGTACCCGCAGGTGCAACCACGCAGCCGGTCGCGGCGAGAAGAAAAACTCGAGCGAGCCGAGTGGAATGAACTATGGCGGCTTATCCGCCCGGCGAATTATCGTTTCCGCTTTCTCGCTTGATATTATCGTGACGCAACTCGATTATAACGCGGCCGTGCCTCCTCCGTTTCTTCGTTCCCTCACCGCGGCATCGGGTAATGTCTGCCTATAGCGGTGGAATAATAATGGCACGTTGGCTTCGCGTTGCCACACTGGCCGCCACCGGTTGCCCATAAATTCGCCGTAACCGTGCCAAAAACGGCCGCGGATCGTTTTCTCACGATCGTCGTTTCCTCGGGCGTCATGCTCTTCGTCTAATCGATCGCTGGATGACTCTGGGCTCTGCATTCGATCGGTCGTCGTCGAAATCGGTCGAATTTCGCGACGAGCGATTAAGCCGGATCGGTATCGACGACAGCGGATGCGTGCTTTGCCGTTCGACGAACACAGACGCGAGCACGCGTACGTAGACGGTGGCGGTGCTCGTGTTGGGCAGAAGGATCGGAGCGCAAGAAAGCCAACGCGAAGGAACTCGAGCGCGCAGGGTTAGGAGAGAAAAGGGAACGCCGGACAGTTGCCGTTGGTACACCGCACTCGCCGCTACGTGCTTTTATTGCGAGGATGTTGCTCGATCACGTCCATTGACGCATGTAGTTTTATTCCCTGTAATAATCGTTAAGATCCTCTCGCGTCTATAATAGAGACGCGACCGGCTGGCTGCCAGGCTTCTTGCCGTCGTTAATTGACAAGTGTATGGAAAAACCGATCGACGAATAAGTACAACGAAAAGTGGGCCCGCGTTCTCGCGATTGATTGCCGATCCCTACCCTACGTGGCGCGTCTTTGCCGGTGTCTCCGTAATTGAGACCAACGCGCGCCGGTACGATTCGGAATTCATTTTTAAAACTCGCACGATAAAATCCTGGATAAAAGAGCAGACGCGAAGATCAGAGAGAGAGAGGGAGAGAGAGGGAGAGAGAGAAAGGGCGGGAGAAAAACAGAGAAAGAGGGAGGGAGAAAGAGAGAGAGAGAGAGAGAGAGAGAGAGAGAGAGAGAGAGAGATCGGTGGGCAATTTCGCGGCCGATCGCGTCTCCTTTCACTGACGCTCCGGCGATGGCCTCTTAACGATCCAGAGGCAGCGGCGAGGGTGTTCACGGTGCCGTCGTTATCGAGATAAACAAGAGGAAGGGGAGGAGGAAGGGGACCGGGGCGGGCTGAGAGCGGCGTGGAAGAAGGCAACGAGAAGAAGAGGAAGAGGGTAGCGTCTCCTCACAGGTGTCGCTTCAGAGCGCTACCACTGGAGGCCACATTTGCTGCTGGTACCGTGAACGCGAACGGTGAACCGATGCACCGACGCCGGTATTCCACATCGAGCGTGCGTTCAACGTCACTACGGAACATCCTGTCAGTGCGGTAACGAGCGGCCAGACGCGCTCGTCTCGCGCGCGCGTGCACGCGACTTTTTCGCGAAGCCGAGCGCAGTACACGGAACTAGCTACGCAGAAGCTCGTCGACCGGTCGTCGTGGATAGAGAGAGGAGAGAGAGAAGAATCCGTGACGGTCGGTTGGCTCGTGGCGATGGTGGTGGTGGTGCACGATGCGTGTGTCGCGATCGTGGAACAGGGCTGATCGAGAAGAGATTCGCAGCGTGGGATCGTGAGCGACGTCTCGTGCGGCACGGTAACGAAAATCACCGGTATTCGGCGTCGTGATGGCGTCCGTTCGTGACCGTCCGCGCGAAAGCTTCCGGGTCGGCCCACGAAATACGAGATCGCGAGTCGGAGCCGGCTACGAGCTTGGATATCTCGGTGGATCGTGTTTCTCGGCGTATTCGTCGAGGTTGCAGTAATAGTTTCGCTAATAGGAGAGAAACGAGAGAGATAAAGAGAGAGAGAGAGAGAGAGAGAGGGAGAGATAAGGAGGTAAAAAGACAGAGAGAAAGAGAGAGAGAGAGAGAGAGAAAGAGAGAAAGAGCTCGCGGGCTGGCTAGCAGGCATCGTCGGCGTGGAATCGTGTACGGTGTGTTTCGGCGAGAGCCGGATGTTGGCCCCGAAGGGGAGCAGCGAGGGACGCGCACCGTTAACCACCGAAAATTCGATTTCGTGGAAGCACTGCCGCGTCGTGTCTGGTTTTCGTCGCGAAGACCAGAGGGACACCGACAGCGACACGGACACGGACACGGACACGGACAGGGATACGGCACGGTGTGTGCGGAGGTAAGGTGCGCAGGGTGGCATCGGCCGATCGTTTGGACAAAGTCGACCGGTAGGACGAGAAGACCGGTCGCGCGGGACCGGGCACACCGTCACGAGGAGGCTCGTGCGTGCACACGCGCGTCGCTGCGTGCGTACGAGGATGGCCGTTATGTAATCCTCTTCGGCCTACGCCACGCGCATGAGTAATCTGGAAATCGCGATCGGAGGAGCAGCCGTTTAACGGTTATACGCGGACACTTTTACGCGAGCTGGTCGCGGGATGATACCGGAAACCGTAAGTGCGAGTGTCGCCATTCAGCCGAGAGTAAACGGCGAACGCTGGTCTGCGTCTCGCGGTGGAAAGTAATCGTTTCGAAGGTAAGAGAGACCGAGAGAGAGAGAGAGAGAGAGAGAGATAGAGGCGAGTTGTTTCACTCGACGAGGCAACGTGGGCACGCAGAAACGCTATCGATCGGACCCAAGAGCACAGAGATCCCCGGGTATCGCTTTCCGCAGTTCGATGCTCGCTTAATCAAGAGGAGGAGAAGATCGGCATCGTCGCGAGAAACTTGACCGATCCGTTAGAGGTTAAAGGCTGCTACACACCGCGATGAGAGCACCGCGGTCGAGCGTAAACGTCGCGGTTGCATTTCTCGACACGGTGGTACGGACGGCGAGGGTGCGGTGAAGCTGCCGTGACGGAGGAACGCGAGAGAGACCGATAGGGACAATCACGAGGCGGCGGCGCGGCGCGGTGACCGAGGGTGAGACAGATATGGATGACAACGTGCAGAATGGCCTGCAGGCCGAGCAGTGGCTCCCAATGTTCGAGAAGGGAGAAAAGAGAGCGAGCTCGCTGGGCAGCGGAGCGTTCAGGTTCATCCGCACGCGCAGCAGTATCCGGCGGGAACTGAAGAGGCAGTGCAACAGGTAAGAAAACAGAACGTTCGGAGGAGGTACGGCCCGTAAAATTACACCTGTTACGACGTAATGCGTCTAGAAACGTACGAGCCTCCAATCCTCCGGAATTATTTCACGCGATCACCGGTATCTCCTTTTCTCTTTTCTTTTCCCCCGCTCGTGTATTTACCGTCAGTAGGGTAATTCGATGCGTCGGATTAACGGAGGTTGATAAACGATGCTAAAGTTATTCGAGGAATGGAAATATTTTCACCGACCGACCGTATCTCGCGCCGCTAACGCGTTCAATTTTCGCGAAGTAGGTTGTCTTTATTACACGCGTCCATCGGCGTTCCCTCCACCGACACCACCGTTCGTACCGCTGGAATTTCACGGTTTCGAAAATACGTAGGCCGCGATGCTCGAAACTGGCAAAACGTATGAAATTAAAATCAAAAGACCGTTATGCGGCTTATTAATGGTTCCACGAGCCGTGACGGGAACGTTAGCTACGAGTCTCACTGCCTAAACGTACGGCGCTCGCTCGTAAGAAAATTCTCACCGAACCCTTCCACACGGATCTTCCTCAAAAATTCTACAATTCCAATTAATTACCCCTTCATTCGATTGCTCGATCGACAAATTCGACGACTCTCGAAAGAAGCGAAAATAGATCGAGCCGAATTAAAATACGAGACTCGGTCGAGCCGAGTGCCTCTGTACGACGATTCGTTTCGTTAACCACCCCGTCTCTCCTATAAATAACCATCGAGCATGGTCGCGTGGGCATCGATTAAATAACAGTATATCTCAATTCGTCGCTCGAAATTGAAACGTCAAGCCTGCGCCATGCATCCGCGAGCAAACGAAAGCTTACCAGTCGGACGAATGTCTAAGGCCAGCGATCGATCGGCGTTCCCTCGAACGGTTCCCGGTGTGTAAATCAGCGAACGTCACCCATCTCGGGGGATCCTGGCCGGTGTGGGAACCCTCGACGATCATTACCCAACGTGGTCGCCTAATCTGCTCGCCGCGTCCCGTACATCGAGTCAAAGGATTCCTCGGATTATAGCAACGGTATACCGGTTGATCGGCAGCCGGAGAATGAGCCGCGACGAAGCAGGAAGCAGCAGCAATCTGCAGAATTCGCGGTCCTTGCGGTGCGTGAGAAGGCCCGGGATCGCTAATAGTCGACCGTGGAATCCGAGACAGTCGGCTACGCTGACTCCGCGATTCCGAGCGAGTCGCTGGCGAGCGCCCGGTGAACGTAATTATCATTTGTAATTCGCCAAACGCTCGCCAGACGTTATCGCGCGTCGATCCCGACCGATTCTCGTTTCCATCGAAATCTATCGATCGAACCTTTCTCCCTAGCTGTCGAAAAACCACGTATACAGCTCTCCACGAGATCCCTGGATCGTTGGATATCGCAGGAAAACTCGATTTCGGAGTAGAAGTCGGGGCGAGTCGAATCCGAAGCGTACTACTACTGGGGTACGAATCTAGTACGAAAACGTGTTCGAAGGATTTTAATTTGTCACGGGTGGAATTAGGATTCCATGGAGGATCGATAAATATATCCGTATGCTTTTATCTCGATCGAGATTGGAAAAAAGTAGACGTTTTAGAAAGCAGGAATATTACATAAATTGGCAATCAGGGAGTAAAGTTGAACCATGTTCGCTCGGGATAAAGGAAATTTCACGTAAGATCGGAACCGTGTTAACACGGGCTCGGTCATTAAGTAGAGATATTTCTATATATAATAGGACTGCCAGTTGTACGGCGATGATAATTTATATCGTCGTGCTGGCTCGTGTTCGAAACGAATATTGGAAGGAAGCTCGGCTGGAAAAAATGATTTAGACGTAGCATTTTTTCCTGGCGCCGATGGGATGAAGTACTCAGGGCATGTATCCCGGTGATTTACCGCGACACGACGGAACTATTCCAGCACCGGGACAGCCGATAAACGATTCACACGGCGGAACACAGCGCGAAGGACATCGTAAATTGGTACAACGGGGTAACAAGCCCGCTCGAGGAACAACAAGAGGTTCGTCCGGAGGACCAAGGTGAATTAATAACGCTATCGTGTTCCAAATAAATTCCACGTAATGTTCTTATTAATCTCGAGCCAGCGATCTAACAGTGCCCCGCTCGTGGAAGGATAAACCTTGCCTCTAAATTATTCGCGTACACGCAACGCGTCCGAACGATTCACCCTAGAACTCGTCGCATTCGTCTCGATGCCCGTCGTGGAGCGTCCTTCTGACGCGCTGCGATCCGCTTAAAAGGAAAGAGGAAGAAGAACGCGGCGGCTGCCGATGCACGCTCGCCGGCCGGCAGATCGAACAGAAAGAATTACCGCAATATATTCCGCGTTTTAACGTTCAGCCGGATCGACCGAAACGTCCAGTTCGCTCGTCCAGGGGCCCCCGTCGCGCATAATAAGGCCCTCCGCCGGGGCCACAGCCGACTTTGGCCCGGCAGCCTCCTCCAGTCGCGAGCGCGCGCGCACACACGCGCGTGTGCCACGCACGAATCGACTTTGCCGCGCACACACGTTCGCCACCGAGCCGACACACGTCGAGGAACCGTGCGGTTCGAACACTTCCGTGTTGTACGACTAATGAATCGCCTTCTCTTTCTTCGGGCCCTTCCACCCTCCGCCTGCGCCCCTCCCCCCGCCGTTCCCGTGCCCCTTTTCCAGAGCTCGCGATCGTCTGGTCATCGCGGCGACCGATCGCAGTCGCGATTCCACCGATCGACCGCGTACTCGCATATTTATCGCTCGTATCGATGAACTCCGGAAGATAAGGTCCGTGGAACTTTGCCGCGTCCCTTAATACGCCTCTCGACCGTGCCCCCTATCAGCCACCACGCGCGTCGCGGGGATGAACGCGTTTCCGTGGCTCGGCAGGTATGGAGATTCGGCAGAGGTGCATTTCCATTGGGTAATTTGGTAGTATAATAGTCGGACAGGGGTTGACTCTCAGTGGATGACCGTGGCAGGAGTTATAGTAACCTAGGCTCCCTAACGCTAAACCTACCACGGTCAAATGGCCCGAAGAATAAAAAATAAGAAGAATAAGATCGAGAGACATTGGAAAAATGATTGTACGCGTATCGTCAATGCGATTAAGACAGTGACGTTGATTAGAGAATTTGTAACAAAAGTCTGAGAAACGATGATTTACGCTATGATAAACTTACCGTTAACCCTTTACGCTCGACGATTTTTTGGCTAGAGAAAGGTAGAAATTCGAAGATTCTCTACTAGAAAACTGACTATACCTTTTTGAGCAGTAAATGAAGAATTGTATGGCAATAAAATTGTAAAATTATTTAATTTCGATACCTCGCACACTGTTACGTTACATTAAATTTGATATACTAATTAATATCGATCTTCCAAATTTTGTGTAATGCTGACTGAAACTCACCTCCCGAGTGCAAAGGGTTAATAGGGGATGACCATATTCACTGACGCTGTATTCATTTGCTATTCTTCTAAGGATGATTGGCAAAGCTTAAAAATCTTACAGACTTGTGGAGATTTTGTTCCTAAAAGAGACTTAGAGGGAATAAGAAATTAGACGTACTAAATATTTGAAATAAGTTCTACGAGACGTAAACGGATGGAGCAGAGTATCTCACGATTGCTTTCCGAGGCACGTAGCTTATAAAATTCGAGTCGTAAAGGTAGCGACGATAAAAGTCCGACTTATAGAGTTACACTTTGACTCGTGGAGTTACTCCGTCTGTCGAGTTACCGAGGTAAGGAAATGCGCGTAAATACGCGACAAAGAGTACGAGTCCGAGTTACATTGCAATTTACATAGGTTCCCTGGAGAAACGAAAGGGAACGAAATATTTGTCTTTGGAAGGTGTACCGTAGAATTAAACAGACTCGAGTTATCGTATCTCCGAGCGTATTTTGCTTTCATTATGAAAGGTAAACGATAGTTTCGGAGTTACGTTCGCGTTGTTCCAGCCGATCCGTCACAGTACCCTATCTGAAACGGTCGATTCTGATCGCTGTTCGTTTCCTTATTATCGTCGTCGACATAGTCGGCGTTTAACGCGCGGGTATGACGAGTTAACTGCTCGCAGCACGTGCAGAGTTTCAGTAAACGAATTCCCCAGTTAATGGGTTAAAGGAAATTCGTTATCTATGGCGGAGGATTGAATAATAGGTTTGAATTCATCGGCCCCCGCGATCTCGCGGGAACGATTAAATACCGCGAGATCGAAATTCAGTTCATTTCACGGTGGCGCAGGTAGGAAATCGAGTCGGCCGATTCGACGGGACGATATCCGATCGGCGTACACGATTTTCTGAAAAAGATTGCACGGTGGCGAGCCGTAGAGAAGACGTAAGCCGCGTGAAATGGCTGTAAACATCGAGAGGTGGTCGCGATGAACGCATCTTTACGCTCGTCTCACGCTTCTTACGCTCGTCAACGTTCGCATCCGCGTCGATACATTCAGCATCCTCTGCTTAACGCGCGGCCCACCGGTTTTATACATATAGATATATCGAGCGCGAGGTCATGCGAACGAATACACTTGTTCGATGTGGCACGAACCTGTATACGCGGCGAATTTCATCGCGAGCCTATCGTCTGGTGCGCGAGAAATCGAACACGTAGGCGAGGCTGGATCGACGTGCCGCGTGACGTGCCGCGATTAGGGAAAAGTAAGACGGCTGGAACGACCGTTAGGCTCGTTTTAATCGAGCTTCCGTTTATGTAAATCGTGCTAACGAGCTTTAAATCGACGAACGTCCGCGGCGAGCCGGCCACACGGCCTGGTCGCCGCGATCGATCAGTCCCGAGCAAGAAGCGGACGAGAGGTTCGCCGTCTAACGTGTAATTTCTGCGCGGCGACCTGAGAAACGGAACCGTGAAATGCGAAAGTGGTCTCCCATCCCGGCGGGATCTGCGTAGCCGGCTCGGGAAGCCTACGCGAGCGAACGAGCGAGCGAGCTACGAGACGTAACGAGAATCGGGCAAACGAATCGAGGAATCGTAGCGAAGCTTGGAAATCGTTCGAAAGCCGTGAATTACGCGTTTGTCGCGGAGCGGATAGCCGGACAAACACCTGGTTCACGGGGAACGACAAAAGCGGACGGTGATAGATGTACGGCGAGGAGAGGTGCGGGGAGAGGAAGAAAAAAGAGATGGATTGGATTTAATAAAGGAAAGATCCGGGTACCGGTGCCGGTTCGACCAGTCTATCGATCCACCCGTACGATCCAAGGATCGTGGAGAGTATCTTTGACCGAGGCAATAATATTCCAGCGCTAAGTGGACCAGCGATCCTTACGTAACCGGTACAGACCGGTACCGGGTATTGTTGGCTGATTTTGCATCTCGCCCGTAACAAATTCGAAAGGAATCGCGCATGGCCGCGGCGGTCGTCGCGTCGCGATGGCACAATAGACAAATCGGTGGCAGAAAACGTTGGCCAAGGCAGATAATGCGTAACGGCAAGTTCGGTACCTGTATCTGAATCTCGTATTCCGTGTACGGTTCACCGGATCCGACCCCTCGCCGCCACGATCTCTGGCTATTACTCATAACCATTACGTTCAGGTTCGGGCACCGATATTATCCGATGAAGGCTGATAAGCCGTTTAGACGGTTTCCAGCGTGCCGTTCCGTGCCTCATTGTGTGCACCGCGTTGGTCAGCTTATAGAACCAGCGGCCAGAGGGACGCGCGTGGTTACAGACCGATCCGGATAACCGATAAGCAAGGACGTGCTTATGAAACTTGGCACCTCGCTATCCGCCTCTCCGATCTTCCGGGGCGAGCCTTCGAAATAATCCATAAACGTTACATCGCTGTCTATCGTTAGTTTGCGTAATCGAGTTACAGATCTGCCAGCGCGCACCCGATTCTGACGTTGATCGAACGTTGTCGTGCACCTCTCTCTCTCTCTCTGTCTCTCTTCTCCTCCTTCTCTGTCCGGAAACCTTCGATTTCCTTCGATTTCCTTCGATTTCCTTCGATTTCCTTTTATTCGATGGAACGGTGAACCGGGTAAGTACACACTCTCGCGTTTCATAATCTTCGATTCGCGGTGTCATAGAACGGAATAGCACGCGCAGATATTATTTTATTACACTCACGATATCGCCGGCGGCCATTTTTGCGTCGCGACGATCCACGCGGATGGCATACCCGCGCGAAGGTATTCGAACAATGGTATCCACTTAAGAATACGTCCGTACCAGACGTGATAAATGACACGCGATTCTCTGGTTCCTGCCCTTGACACGAGTCCATCGAGGTGCCGCGAACCAACGCGTCCTACAACCCGATGTCGTTCCTCAGGCTCGCAGCCTCGGGGAGAGAACATGCACGGCATCACCGGTCCCTCTTCGCAGTCCGAATAAACGATGCATAGAGCTGGCCAGCTATTCTGAACGGTGAATCCGAGGTTTAACGGCTATTCCCCTCGAGGGGATAGAACTCGCGCGACTAGTGCCAACCGTAGAGGGTATCGGCGAAAATTAGCAGAGGGATTCTCGTGTTCTCCAATCAGATACCATCTTGGTCCACCGTGCAGAAGGACGCGTGATTCGGATTGGAAACATGTTCGGGATTAATCTATTATCCTTATGCGATCCAAGTACTATAATAACGATTTCTTCTCGCGTTGAATAAGAAAAATAATTAGCAAGTAATTTTCTAGAATCACCACCCTCGCGTGTACCCCCTTAGCGGAGACCACAGGTAGGCGACCGTTGCGGTCGCAGAAGCAATCGCCGCGAGTTTTATCGTTTCAGCAGGTATCTCAGTGGTCGCGTACGTGTGTTCGTACATGGGAAAAAGAAATGGCGGATAGATTCGTCGGAATAGCTTTGCAACCCGACGCCTGAGAACCTCTGTTGCGACGTTCACCTTGCACCCCGTTCGGGAACCGCGGTTCGTTTGTCGGATTCGACGCCCACGCGATCCGTCGCTTGTTTTCTCCGCGATGCAAAATCCCGGCAACGCTCCAATTTCATACGCTCCGAATGACGAAAGGCGGTGTCGCAATGGTCTGCCGCGCTGGCGAGCTTTAAAAGGCCGGATTTTTTCCCGCGGCGCCGTGACACGAGGCATGCCAACGAACGAACGAATTCTCGAAGGGGTATCCTTGACATTTCGCGGGAACATTATACTCTCGTTACCGCAATTTTCTGTCATTACTCGTTGAACGGTATAGAGCCGAAGGAGGGGGAGAGATGGAAAAAAAGTGGCGAGCAGGTCCGTAGCTATCGGGTCTGTCCGCGGCGACGGGAAACTAAGCCGAAGACACGCGTGAAATAACGCGCGTGCGTGCTTCCACGTTGGCGAGTACCGTTATCAACGACGATCTGATCGCAAGAAACGCGAAGGGAGAGAGCGGCCCTTGATAAATAACATCGGCAAGCGCCTCCCTCCCCTTTCACGGGCCCGTCGTTTCGGTGGTCTTCAAAGGAAAGTGACGAGTCAAGATAACGGGCAAAACTGGCTCGGAAGCTGCGCGAGCTGGCTCGATTAAAGACGTTCCCGTGTAAGTTAAGTACGGCCGTGCAGGCTTCGTGTCCAGCCGCGGTCGTCCCTGCAGCGCTTGCACGCGCGAATTCGAATAATTGCCGCGTACTTAACGCGGCTAACGATTACACACCGCGCGCTGGAAAACGTTCGATCGTTAACGAGCCAGCGTGTATATTCCTGCGCGTTGCGTGAACCCGGGAGAATCGGCGAGGGTAACGAAGCGAGGAGAGGTCCGCTGGTAGCTTAGCTGAATATTCCAGCAGCATCGCCGGCCGTTTCTTCGCCTATTACGGCACACTTAGGGACCGAGAGAGGCAGAAATTCACAGGCAATCCAGCGGGCGGCGAGTATCTCGGGAACCGATAATGGCTCTCGAGGAGGTTTCAGGTTCACTGGAGTACTCGCTCCTGACGGGGAGGATCGGATAAAGATCTAAATGCCTGCATAGCCGTATGTACGGCACGCCAAGGAAGATCCTTAAATACTAGCAAGGTAACGAAGGTAAAGGTTTCTCGTGACGTCCGCTTTGGTGCCGGAGCCGTCAGGGGTCAGTGAGCGCTCCGGTCGGCAAACCCGACCGCTCTCTGAATTCTCCATCGCTCCTCTCTCTTCCTCTACCCTCTTCCTTCCTTCTTTTCTCTTTACTTTCTATTTTTTCCTCTTTTTTTCTTTTCTTCCCCTCCCACCCGCGCCGGTACGCTATACTTCTCCCGTGTCCGCGAGCTCGCTACGTTTTCCGACTCATAGCCGAAGGGTGCCGCCCGCCAACGAATATTCCAACCTGATAAATCCTACCGCGCGATTTATCGCGTTGCCGCGGGTCAAAGGCTTCCTCCGAGTGGAAACTATTAAGCGACTCGGTCCACCGTGGCGCCACGGGTCCAGCGGACCCGGCGGTCGCGTCTCTTAGTCCGCGGGTCGCGCGAGGTAGATTTCTATCGATCCCGTGCGATTGTCCAGGAAAAACCGAGTATAAGTGGAAGTTATAAATCCCGCGTCTCGCTCGAACGAGCTCTCGTTGCCGATTCGACGGCAATTTCGAGAAGGGACTGCGTCCAGGGCAGACCTGTTTACCGTTCTATTAATTCTCTAGCCGGCCAGCTTCGAATTACCTCTCCCTTTCGTAATTGCCGATGTTCCTCGACTCGTTTCCCCGGATAATCGCGACTGAATTATTTATACGCCGCTCGTTTGATATATACGAGGCAGGCCGCGAGAGTCTGTTCGCGGTCGAACAGCGCAAACGGCAGCTTTTCTTTTTCCCCCGATGAAATTCCAGAGTCGTGTACCCGCGCGCGATTACGCGTCCGAGCGTCGCAGAACGCGCTCGATGAAAATTAGGAAGGAAGAGCACGATCGCTGGTCGATATTGTTATGCAAGGTAATCGTCGTACGCGGATAAGGACGCGCCATTACGCGACCAACAAATTGCCGCCGAACGTTCGCAAACTTTCTAACGCCCGCCCACCTAAACACCGTGTTTAAGCTGCCACCTGAACCACTCGCGTGTCCGGGATTCCTCGCGCGATTTCTAGCTAGCCGTCGGAAGCGTTTCTGCGAGAATTCGTGGGTCAGGTTCGACGTTTCGGACACGTTTGCTTTCACCGATGTGGAGGCGAATTCTGCTTACGAGTCGTAGAGTCAATCGTAGAATTGATCGACACTCGAGGAATTTTTGGAGAAGGAAAATTCTTTCGAAAATTTTTATTCCGTCGAAGACGCGTACGATGGAATATTTTTGGACGTATGCAATTTCAGAAACCACTTGCGCCGTAATAACGAGTATTACTCGGGCACAGATCGGTGGATATCTTTTTCAGAAAAGACCTCGATTACGCGATATCGAATACCGAGATTATATCGTATAAAATCTCTCTCTCTCTCTCTCTCTCGGATACCGAGACAATTCGCGAAACCGAATCTGGAATTGGGTAACGAAGAACCGGCGGCTTGGTGGAGGGGTGATTCGCGGCTCGAGATAGGTCGCTTTACACCGATCCTAATTACTTCGCCATGTCATTTTACACCGGCGTCTAATCAGCGCGGCAATCGGCTTAACGGGAACCCCATTACGATGGTTAATAGGATTTTTCTTGCGTTACCTTCTTCGACGCTTCGAAGCTTTTGTGCGTTTCGCGAGTGGCGATGCACACGCGATACGCGATTAGACGCGGTCGTGTGTGCGTGGCGGACAAAGGTTTTTAATAAAATGATCGGCTGAGGCTGAGAATCGGTCGAGGCAACGAGACACACCGCGATGGGTACGCGCAATTAAACCCCGAGGGTACTCCTTCGATTCTCGCCTCTTCTTGCCGCGGCGTTCCGAAGAAAAGCGAAATGAATGGCCAGAGTAAATGGCGCGTGTAACGGGAAGCCACGGGAAACCCTTCGGCAGAGGTCCACTTTGGGAACGGACACGTTGCAACCTCCACGATCGTCGACATCTACCATCGACTGTTTAAACTCTGGTCCCGAAATAAAACCCACTTTCCTTCACCTTTACCCCTCTCTCGGCGCCTTCGTTCTCCTTTTCACCCCATTACAATACCAAATCAGCCAGCAGAGTCTGTTTAACCCTTATCAGGGAGATTTTTCTGCAAACTCGGCCTCGAGTAGACCCCGTTGCAGCGAGGCTATCCCAAGCCCGCGTCAGCCGCCATCGCGATGCATCCGCGTGTTCGAAGGAGGATAGTGGCTGCATTCGAGTCGTCTGTTTGACCCGACCTCGTGAACCCCGCTCCACCCAAGGAGCTGCTAGCGGAGCTCGTGCAGGCTAGAGCCGCGCGTAAAAGGATCCCAGGTTCGTGTGCTGCCGCTTCCATTCGCCCTGCCATCGGGGCCCGAGCAGCTCGGTCCCATCGGCGGCGCGATCTCGCGGGAAATGGAGCACGCCGGTCGATTATATTCCAGCGAGGTCGAAGCCGGGCCGCCTGCTGACCTCGCCGAGCCGCGCGGCTCTCTTGCATCATGGATCACGCCGCCTTTTGTGGCACTGTTATCCAACGGGAAGCGCCGTGCACACGGGCGTCCCGTGTAATTCAATTAAAAATAAACCGGCCGCAATTATTCGGCCCGAGGACGGTCGCCTGCCGGCGAACGCGATACCGGCGTCGTTCGGTCGCCGTTACACCAATTTGCGACGGATTACAGCGAAATCGCTCGCATAACTGTGCACCAAAGCCGTTTCTTGTCGCGTTTACCGATTCCATGTGTTCTACCAGCCCGTTCCACGACGATTATCGTTCGTTCGCTGGTTAACGCGTTCACTGCGCCCATGGATACTCGTTCCCGTAAATGCCCCACTAGCTGCATATAGAGGCAAGGAATTTTTATCGAGCCCCGAAGATCTTGGTCGCGTGAGAATATCTTAGACGCCACTCTTGATCGAGTATTCCCGAGATTTAGATCACGCGCGGAAATACAAAATGGAATTCTTAAATTTTAATACGGTTATGGCGAGGTGAGACGCGAGTTTTCATCGAGTATTCGAATGATTTAGAGCACGTGAAGAAATACAAAATAAAATTTCACGATTCTAACGTGATCGAGATAAAGGAAGGTACGTGTTGTTTATGCAATCGATACGGGAGGCATTAAACAATTTACTTTTACAATTTACGAGTCGTGAGATGTACTGCTCGTTCACGTGACGCTTCACGATGGAAACATACAACGCGCAAGATACCCCGCCAAATTTAAACCGTGTACCATAAGTTTAACACTTTAATGGCTGCTCGTTTACGCAGTAAAACGTTGCCAAGGACCGGCAATATTTTTGAAGAATTGATATAAAATATCTCTATTTAAAATTCACGAAGTAATACAACATGTGCGAACAATAACAATTTAACAGCAAATTTAATATTTTTCCCTTGTGTGATAATTAGTGTTATAATTAATTATTAATCAGTGGTAGCATCACATACATGCTGTGTGAGCGGACATTAAGCTGTAACCCTTTGCACTCGAGAGGTGAGCTTCAGTCACCATTTCATAAAATTGGGAAGATCGATATTAATTAATATATCAAATTTAGTGTAACGCGACAGTGTGCGAGGTATCGAAATCAAATAATTCTACAATTCTATTATACAATTCTTTATCAACTGCTCAAGAAAGTACCGTCAGTTTTTAGTAATCTTTGAATTTCTACTCTTCTCTAGCAAAAAAATCGTCGATTGCAAAGGGTTAATAGGAATCAGTCAAAATTACGAAAGACAAATTTACAAAGTGTTAAGAGAAAACACATTTACCATTTCCTCCTATTCGTGTTTCTTTATCCATGCAGGTATATTGGACTTATTCGTACAATTTTCGACGCGTTCTTGGGTAACAACGAGTACACCGAAAGTACCCGAGGAAAGTTGTGCCCTATCAGAGGAGCAGAGCACGTAGCTCGTTGCGTGGGCCGTTTGTATAGTTATTCCGAGGGCGAAGAAACGTTATTAATCTTCCCTTCGATGCGCTCGGGCCTGTCGACGCGGCGCACGGGAACTATAGCAGCGTGGTTTCCGGCTCGACCCGGGGTCGAGGTCATCCGCGTAATTTCACCTAAACAAATCGACGTGCCTCGCGCGATCGAGCCTCCTCGTCCTGCCCCCTACGTACTCGCGCTCCTCCCTTTTTCCGCGCGCACGTATCATTTTCGCGAACACGAGCCGTGCACGCGCTGTTTACACGATGCATTACCCCGGGAACGAACGCTCGATCATCGAACGTCCGCTTCCTCGTTCGAACTTGGCGAACAGCTGAGTTCAGCCGCGATGAACGACCCCTGGCGGATCGTTACAGCGACCTCGCGTGCCAAGGGGACGCTCTTACGCCGACACGAAATTTATTCCAAGAGCATCCATCGCAATTAGCCGGTTTCCCCCGACGATGCTCCATCCAGCTGGTAAATAGCGCAGGAAATTCGCCCGTGTTCTCCGTCACCTCTGACCGAGGTTCCAGAGACGAATTCGTTCCACGTTGTCGCTCGATTAGGTTTGTTCTACGCGAGTCCACTTGGGGGAAGGCACGGTGTATCGAAGACGCGATAAAACGATAGCGTATTTTACGATACCCAGAGTTTCTAGAGTATATTTCTGCAATACGATAATTGGAAAATTATACGATATTTTATTAAGTTTGAATTTAGGGGAAGTTAGCAGTAGGATAGCCATTGCAAGCGAGACGTCAAAGATAGATCAGGATCCTTGCAGTAGATGGTAACTAGGCTACTCTTCTTTAGTGTAAAGAGCAATGTCACTAAGTGGAATTAGATTAAAATTGTGGATACGTGGTTTATATTGGAATTAATGACGCGACGCAGGCTTAGAACTCTACGAGTGTCGGTGTCTGTGTGTTTGAACATCTGGAAACACTTGCTTGGATTTTTCTAGGACTATTCAGACTAGTCCCAGAACCGAGGATGCACAGTATCGCTGTATATGTGATTCCTGTGACTTATATTCTTGAATGAAGGAAATGAAGAATATAATAAAGTGTCCTTCTCAACAATTTAATTAAATTTCGTTCGTGTCAAAGGATATAGTTACCATTTTATCCAAAGTCTCGATTGTACATCCAAGTATATATATCTCTATTTCCTCGTTACAAAGTTCACCGTTCCTGGATTTTAAAATTACAAAGAGACCCGGGTAGGAAAGCCCCGTGTATCGCTTTCACGCTCGTGCCCCATTCTCTCCGGCAATTTTTCTTCACACGAAAGCCAACGTTTCCTGAAGTCGTGTCTATTCCGGCCAGCAGGAAAGGAACACGCTGCGAAGCGAGAGTCGCGCCTGCAGTCACTTGTCATCCGCTTAATCAACATAGCGCCAGATCGAATTCCGTGAGACTACCGGAGAACATTCCCGTCCGTTTCTAGCCCCAATGACCTGAAAGCAACAACCCGCGATGAATATTTTATAAGAATAGAGAGTCAACCTTCGACTCGGTCCCTCGGCTGCCTGCTCACGGCATACTCCGGTGTCAGAACACCTGGACCCATGCAGCTCGCTGCTAGTTCACGACCAGGAGCAACCGAAACGTTAACGAGACAACCTCGTCGTTTCGACTAAGGATCCCAAAGAGGCGACCAAAGAGGTAACCACTAGGCAAGCCTACCATACTCCCTTGGATAGCACCCGTAGGGACCATAGCGAAGGCAGGCTTCTCGAAGACCGCCCGAGGTCTCAATCCGTACGCGTTTCGTCGACTGGGTCGCGCTCAGCTCGTGCATATCGGCTGGACGTGATTGCCGCGTATTTCACTGCGGGGTCATTTCGATCGAGGCATTATCGGTGCCGGAGAAACCATAACGAGCCCACGTAGCCCGTTGCCCGCGCCTGCATCACGGCGTCGAGGGGCAATGAGCGTGGTAGGAGCGCGTGCACGTACGTGTACACGTGTACGCGATACGCGGCCAAGGTGTACCGCGTCGTGCAACCGCGCTCAACCATAAGACACGTATGTTTATATCGTGCCGCGGTGCACCGCGTTACGTCGCGCACGCGGGGTGCACCCGCGGCGCATGTAACGCTCGCGGAAATGTATGTACACCGGCTACGGAGTGCTTACACGAAGTGTCGTTGTAACCGGCTGCGCGCGCTGCCACCCGTTCCACTCGCCGAACATAACCGAACCCCACCTCTCGCGGTGCATATCGTACCGCGATTACGCTTCCATTTCGCCGCGAGACGCTCGGCGTCGCGACACGACCGCTCGCCGGGCCGATTATGCCGGTAGGAGGACTCGGCTTCGGATCGACACACGCGCGACTTTGGGCTGTGGTCGAGGTCTAGAGGGAACTCGCGGAGGATCACCGCAGATGCTAATGCGGGGAGCCCTCGAGCTAGACCTCTGCCGAGCTGCAAACGGTGAACTCCGGAGTTTAAGAGAATACCGGGGTGTCGGAGGCATATACGCGAGGATTACACCGGATGAAATCGAATAGCTACTTTCTCTGCCCGGGTACCAGGGACCATTCGGTGCGCTGTGCATTGCGCTGCGGATGAGTCGCGGAAGGAATGCGGGTCCGATTGTCAGACTCCCGATAGGATCGAGTTTGTCCATGCGGTCCGGGTATCTTTATCGCTCGAAATGTCTATAAATATTGAGATTGACAAGTCTCCGGAAGTCTCCATTGAGAATTAACTTACCGTACGTCAGAAGTCTCCTCGTTAAATTGGGTACGCAAATGACTGTCTCAGAAAGGGATGGCAAGTTCAACTCGTTCGTCTATCCGAGCTCCAATTAGAGTTCATTGACGATGTTCGTGACAACGCGTACCGGCAGTGAAAGTGTCAGACCGTGTTCGACGTCTGGCACAATGGTGCATGCACGAAAGAAGCTTCCGTTCCATACCCACGTGCCATTTTCCGAGTCATTTTCATCGAACCTCGTTACCAGAGTCACGCGTTTCTCGCTGGGACTTGGGAGACTCGGAAACCTCTCGTGGCAGGCGGAAGCGTTATCGATAGGTTCCGCGCCGCGTTACAAACGAATAATACCATACGCGCAAAGAGATCAGAAGCGTTAAGACAGTGCTTTATAGGAGCGTGACCCGGGCCGTGTAATTATAGGACGCGCCGCGATAAAAGAGCTCTTGGATTCATAGTTTGACAGCAAATATATGCACGCCCACCGTTGCTCCATCTCGCCGCGCCTCCCTCGGCGTGGTGCGCTCGCGCGCGCGCGCGCGTAATATGAAAAGCCCTGCGCGGCGCAAAAAGGTCGCGCGCGGCAACTCGTTAAGGAGGAGGAGCACGCCTGTGCCGGCTCGTATCCGCGATCATCCGCTTCTAAATTATAATCTTCTTATTTACATTCCCGCTAATTGCACGTTCGCTCGCGCAACTTTGTCTCCCGCGGTGCTTTTCGCTCCTATAAATCGGCCGCCCAGCTTCGCGGCCGTGATTAGGCGTCCTCGGCCAGCGTCGCGAGATTATAGTTCGAAACCGCTTCTTCCACGCCGCTATCGCGCCAGCATCGAACGATCGTGGAAAATCGCGTGCCATTTACGATCCTCTGGATTGGATTCCTACAACTCCGACTGCGGTGCGCCATCTTGGGTGGTGCACCCGTGCGCTCCACGCAGTGCCCATCCTTAGCTCTCGTTTTCCTTCGATAAACGTATCGTTCCGTTGTCCATCGTCGGTTGACGTTTTCTCGACTCGTGAACTCCGGTCGGAGAAACTTGGCTCCGTGCGGTTGACTTTGGATGCTGATCTCTCCGCGTGACGGACGCCATTATGGTTGACAAGGGAGGCGTCCAAATAGTCACGAATTCCTGACGATCGAAGCTGTATCGGATATGGAAGCTTTATTATAGGTTATGTAAAATAATATTATATTCAATGTTGCCTTGGAAATCGGGTGATGATCAAAGTCGAATCCGGTTAAATTTTACGGGAGATAAATGTTCCAAGAAATTCTAAGTATTCCTTATCCCTTATAATATTGCGAATAATCTAATATCGCTTATAATATTGTAAGTATCCATTATAATATCGCGAATGAGATAGGCTGGAACTCCGCTCCGCGACGACAATTCGAGGATAGCGCGCGGCCATTTTGAAAGGCAAAATCCCAGTCAATTTCCAAGGCACTACTGTATTCGTTTGATAGCCGCAATGCATTTATGAGCAGAGACGAAAACGAAACCGAGAGGCCAGTGAGACGTCAGTCAGCTGTGATTGGCAATCTAATCGCGTCGGTAAGTTTTCCGAGTGCGTGCACATACGAATTTACCTAATTGACTAGACTACCCGCTACGAGCAGCTTGAGATATATAGACAACGCGTGACAAAGAAAGCGAACGACGAGTATTCGAGACAAGCGGTCTTGGCTGTGAGCCATCCCGAATCGCTTCTTCCGAGCTTCCTACGACGCATGCCTCGCGTTGAAAGTTCAAATTTAGTTGGCACAGCCAATTTCGTCAGAAAAGTGACCAGACAACGACACGTGTTTAAAGTTACGCGACTCGAAGCCGAGGATTGTTCCGAAGACGAAGATTTCTTCCAAGATTTCTTCATTCTTCGATCTTTCTTCAAGATTTCTTTCAACCAGCAAAGTCCGCATTCTCCGAATTTTATTACACTGTACAGGTAAACAGGAATATTTCAACTGTCGACTAGTATAGTTTAGGCAAGGACGGGTGTCCAGACTGGACCGTCTAAAGATACTTCTAGCAAAGATATTGCACGAGCAGTGGTATTGGGTATAATTAGATTAGTCGGGGCGAAGGGAAAGAGGATGGAGAGGCAATAGAGGAGCAAAAGGAGCCTGGGCAGAGGGAGAGGAATGAGAAGGAAAGAAGACAATACTCGCCAAGGACAGGCGGTATTCAAATGCGTTCGTTGCTGTTGCTTCTGCTGCTGCTGCCTGTACGGCGAAACATTTTTGCAGACTGTCGTGGCTGCAGGACAACCGTCATTTTTTCTTCCGCTCGTAGGCGAGCGTCTTCTCTTCTTCTTCTCTCTCCGTTCTCCCCGTTCTACCTCCGCGAAAGCTCCATTCCACCACTCTCGTTGCCCCTGTCGCAAATCCGTGCCGGGCAAAAACCGACACCTCTGTCCCTTTTCGCGTATATCACCAAGCTTTACTACTCATTGTCGGGAAATATAGCGACGCGGCGACGCGCGAAGAATTCCTCCAGCGGCCGAACCTTTGTGTCCCGCAAAGAACACCGCGTCGTTAACCGGGCATAATTTCCGTTCGCGCGATTATCGGCGAATGCCTGGAGAAAGGTGACGGTCACCGATTCCCTGCAAGCTGCCGCGGCTCACGCCGATCGCCAGGCTTTCCAGCACTCCCGAGTAAGGGTAGAAGGGAACCCGATTGAAATCGCCGCAACCAGGATATCGAATATTTTGTTGCTATTCTTGTATGCCTTGTATGATTCGAAAATTGATGTTAGATATTTGACAATAGACTGTAAAACAAAAGAAAATAAGCATTGCTTAAATTTCAAACGTAACATAATTTGTAAAAATAAAATATTTTAAACTTGTAACTAAATTATAGCTAGCATGTAACTAATATTTCAACTTTAATGCGTAGCTCTTAGCTTGGTATCGTTTGCCAAAGATTTTTCTTTGGAAAACGATACCAATTACCAGGTCTCACCACGTGGAGGTGGCTACGCATCGAGACCCACATGCGCCCTAGTGGCGCAGCCTGCTGGCGCTACCTGTATCAAAGGTACCCTAATCTAACTTGGAGCGAATTCAGTTAAAATGACTCTACTGACACTTTATTATATTTCGTGTCTTACGAAAGGGGTTTCGGTTCTGTATACTGAAACTCTACTGTCGCAACGCTAAGATATTTTCAAGTTCCCATAAAAATAGGGAATGAAATATCAAACACGCGAGCTAATAGAAAATCGCGACGCGCCCGAACGAGTTCGCGATTATTCGAAAGACCGACTAGCCTAGGCGATGTACTCCCGTGTACAGAGATAACTTCATACCTCGGCACCCTCCCGATCGGGCCTAGCTCAATTCCAGTCACTGTCGCACTCGCCAAGACTTACACGTGGACCAAGGATAGTCCCTGAACCAATGAAACTTCTAGTGTCAACGCGAGGGCCCTGCTGGGCGGTTGCCGGCCAAGACAGACACTTCGCATCCCAGCCACACGGGGTAGAACTTAATCATCCCTGTGGTCTAACCGTAGATGGTACTAGTCCGTCAGCCAGCATGTGCCCGAGCCCCAGTCGCGTACGACTTAGGCAGCGGACCGCCCCGTCGAGGTCAGAAGACGCACTGATCCGAGGGGGTCACCCTGGAACCCGATGCATGACGAGATTGACAGTGACTGGAAATGAGTGTCGGAGACGAGTCGTGAGGATGACTTACGAAGCATGTACTTATCGAGTACACGAGAGCACGTCGCGTAGGCTAGTCGGTACTTACGAACGATCGCGATTATCGCGAGAACAATTATGTTCTATTTGCTAAACGAGGGGGATAAGAAAATGATAGAGAATTTATAAATTTCGCTCCAAGTTAGGTAGCTTACCTTTGTACAGATAGCGCGCACATGATACTTAGTCTATGGATCTATCTTATGATTACTTAAAAGTAAACGCACGCATCGTTCATTGATGTGTCACAAACAGAATCTTGAGAAACCTAAAAGCTAAAACAGAATATATTATTGTTAATATGTAGCTGAAAGGAAAGGGATTAGTACGAGGAAACCATCAAGGATAATAACCAAATGGAACGAGCAAGCCAACGACGAGACCTGAGCAACATAACTACGAGACAGAAACATTCCAACGGTGAGATATAAACATACCAACGAGGAAGCGCTCGAGTATTATACGAAATACTCGAACGCTCTAACGAAAACAAATCGAACGGAAGTCGTAAAATTTGTGAAAGGAAAGATTTAGCCAACGATGAGACATAAGTAAACCAACGACGAAGCATTCGAATATTGTACGAAATACTCGAATGCTGAAACAAAGAGACAAATAGAATGAAAGAAATAAAATCTGGAAGAAGAAAAATAATTAGAACCTGAAAGAAGAAATTATTGTTAAATTATTTAAGAGAGTGGACAATGGCCACTGAATAGCCATTGATCTAGCCAACGATGATATACAAATAAACCAACGACGAAGCATTCGTATAGTGTACAAAACACTTGAATGCATAAACAATGAAATCTAGAATAAAAGAAATAGAATCTGGAAAAAAAGAAAGATAATTAAAACCTGAAACAAATAGAAAGAATATTAACGCGGACCCTCCGAAATCGAACCGACAACTGGCTCGATCCTTCACGCGGGCCCCTTATATAGCGGCGGCCGGCCGAAGATCGGCGAAAATTTCCGAACTTTACCGATTCCTTTAAAAGTTACTTTTATTATTTTTCCGCTGTAATAACTAATAATTTATTAACTTTTTTGACTTTTATCGTTAATATACGTTACAAACTATTTGTTAACAACAATTTAAATTTGCTATTGACAATAAATTTATTAATTTATTAACTTTTTGTAAGTTATGAATGCATTTTTACACAAATACGTTGTTTGTTTAAGTAGTAGCTAATAATTTATTAACTTTTCGACTTCTATCGTTGATATACGTTACAAATTATTTATTATGAACAGTTTTAATTTGCTATTGACAATAAATTTATTAATTTAGTAGCTTTTTGTAAGTCACGAATACATTTTAATACAAATACGTTGTTTGTTTAAATAGTAGCTGATAATTTAATAATTTTTTTTACTTTTATCGTTAATATACGTTGCAAAATATGTGTTATTAACAATAAATATAGCAATTTATTAACTTTTTACTAATTATAGATACATTTTCACGCAAATACGTAATATATGCTAGTAATAGCGTATAATTCAATAATTTTTCCACTTGTGTTATAAATTTACGTTGTGACTAATTTGTTATTAGAAATAAGTGTAATAATTTTTACACTTTTGCAAATTATAAGTACATTTAAACATTAGTATGATATTGTTCAAGTAATAACCAATGAATTAAGTCTTCTCTTGTATTATAAATTTACACTATGAACAATTTATTATTAATAACAAATTGGATTATTTATACATTTTTATGAACTATAACTGTATTTGAGTGACGTCATTGCCAAGAATTCCATCCATTTACCTCTCGCAGCCCCAAAAATCGTCAAATGTTTAACTGAAACATCGAAAATTTACAGAAGATAGGAAATATCTTAAACTTTGTGCGTAGCTCTTAGCTTGGTATCGTTTCTCAAAGATTTCTCTTTGGAAAACGATATCAATTACCAGGTCTCACCACGTGGAGGTGGCTACGCATCGAGACCCGGACATGCGCCCTAGTGGCACAGCCTGCTGGCGCTACCTGTATCAAAGGTACCCTAATCTAACTTGGAGCGAATTAAGTTAAGTGACTCTACTGACACTTTATTATATTTCGTGTCTTACAAAAAGGGTTTCGGTTCGCGATTATTCAAAAGATCGACTAGCCTACGCGACGCACTCCCATGTACAAGACAACTTCAGGTTCAACACCCTCCCGATCGGGCCTTTCCCACCCTGCCACCGCCGACCTCGCCATGGCTTACTCGATGACCTAAGGCAGCCAACGAACCAGGGAAACATCCAGAGTCAATCCGAGGGTCCTATGCGAGGCCTAACAGTCGGAATCACGCGCATGCTCCATACCCCGGCTCTATGCAAACATAACCACATAGCCACCAAGTGCTAGAGGGGCAGGCAGGCACGCTCTTGCAATGATTCCGACTGCAGGGCCCATCCCCCGGTCGTGTGCACGGATTGGCACCCAGGACGACTAAGGTCGACGAACCCTCGTGTTGCACCAGATGCCTCCCCAACCCGAGGGCCACCAGAGATCCCGATGCATGACGAGATTGACAGTGGCAGAAATGATGTCGGAAACGAGCCGTGAGAATGACTTACGAGACGTGAAGTTGTCAAGTATACGAGAAGTACGTCGCGTAGGCTAGTCGGTACTTAAGAACAATCGCGATTATCGCGAGATCAATTATGTTCTATTTGGTAACGAGAGAAATAAAGGAATGTGTATATTCGCTCCAAGTTAGGTGGCTTACCTTTGAGCGGATAGCGCGCACATGGTACTTAGTCTAGGGATCTATCTTATAACTGCTTACAACTACTTAGATCTAAATGCACGCATCCCACGTCGTCCAACGATGTCTTGAAAATCTAAAAAGAAACAGATTAGTAACAAATTAGTTATACATAATAAAAGCGAAACACATATAAACCATAAATATCAATTAAATGAAATGAAGAACCCAACGATGAGATATGAACATCCTAACTATGAGACATAAACAACCCAACGACGAAACATTCGAGTATTATACGAAATATTCGAATAAAAATAAATAGAAACGAAAATTAAAACCTGGAAAGCGAAAAAATAATTAAAACCTGAAAAAATAAATAATAATTAAAACCTGGAAGAAAAAAATAATTAATATCTGAAAACAAAAGAAAAATTATTAGTAAATTGTTTAATGGGGTGGGGTGAGGTTGGGGTGGCTAGCCCCAACCTCACTTCGAACCCCCACCCCTCGCGCACTATGTAAATTAGATGTTACACTTCCGAAGTCGAACCGACAAATGAGTTCCGCAGCGTCGCGTCGCCCTTTATATAGCCACCGATCGGCCGATTCCCCCACTCCGATCGTAAATTTTTGTTCTTCACCGATTTTATTAATTATTAATTTTCCGCTCTCGTAGCCAATAATTAAATAATTCTATTATTCCTATTATAAATTTACATTGCGAACAATTTGTTATTAACAATATTAATTTGTTATAAACAATCGGAGCAATAATTTATAAACTTTTGGCAAATTATATGTACATTTTAACACAAGGACGTGATAAGTTCGAGCAATAGCCAATAATTTATTAATTTTTCCACATTTATAATAAATTTACGTTGCGAACAATTTGTTATTAATAATAAATTTGATAATTTATATATATTTTATAAACTATATTCGCTCCTCCATAGGATAAATTTCTATGATAAGTATCTGCATATCAAGATATTTTTATTTTCTCTGAATTTTTGACTAAAATTTATTGCACGAAAAATAAAAATGCTAGAAGCTTTATTGTCATCTTAGAACTTACAAGGAAAGTTCAAGTCCTTCGGGTCACCGATTTAGTTCATTCTTTTTAGGTTTGTAGATACCGTCATGTAGTTTAAGAAAATATATCATTATAACGGCAACTACTCAATAGATTTTAAAATATTTACGATTAAAGTTTTATTACTTCTGTAATTACAGAATAATTTGTAATATATGAAGTCGTGGATTATCGGCAACAGTCGAGAATTTCTATGTTGAAGGACCGAGGTTCGATTCCCGTCCATAATTGGTAGTTTTTGCAATATACTTTTAATTTGTGTTCATTTTTCGCCTATGAAAATATTGTAAAAAAAAACTGTAAATAAAATACCTTAATAAAAAAATTTATTTTTTACGCTTTCTTATGCAATTATAAATTTATTACAAAATAATAAGAATATTAAGCAGGAAAAATACTTTTCTATAGTAATCTTATTTACTACAGAAAATACAAAACCTATCGCTCATGTAAGCAATAATTATTACATTAAATATCCTATAAGAATGTTGCCTATAATTCCAACTTTGCTGTACAACTATAAATGTTCATGAATTAATTACAGAAACTTGTAAATTTATTAATTTTCAACTGTCGAATTGATTTCTGGTATCTAGTTCGAATAAAAATTTTACCGCCTGCGATCAGCGCCATCTATGATTTTGGACCAAATGATCAGAAAGGTAATAGGAATATAGAATAGGCAAGGAGGTCGTCGATGAGCTGGTCACGTGGTAGAGAATGACAGAGAGGGGATAGAAAAAGATAAAATGGCTCCGGCAGTGAAAAATTATTAATTACTCAATATCTGTGATTAATTTATGAACTTTTATAATTGCATCGTAAAGCCAGATCCTTGACGAACTTTCACATATATTTTTCGATATAAATTTGTCCCTAATTAATTAATTATTAATAATTATTGGACGAAATGTTTGAATTATTGTCGAAGATTGTCGAAGACGCCATTGGTTTTTCATTAATTACTATCCTTTACGCAATTAATTTATAAAACTTTATGTACTTATTAGAAAGATAATATTCTTGCGAGTCTTCTCATATAACTTTTGATCACATTTTGCTTCTAGTTTCGTTTAGTATTAAATATTTTACGGAAGATCGTGATGGTCGCCGTTACAAAATCATAGACGCCATAAAACAAAAATTAATAACTAACAATTTAGAGTTAAATTCTTTTCGAATATTATATGGGAATGCAGCCTGAAGTTCCAGCTTTGCAATGAAATTATAAAAGTTCACAAATTATTCACGGAAATTGAGTAATTAATAATTTTTCACTGCCGGAGCCATTTTATCCATTTCTATCCCCTCTCTGTCCTTCTTTACCACGTGACCAGCTCATCGACGACCTCCTTGCCTATTCTATATTCCTATTACTTTTGGAGCATTTGGAGCCAAATAATAGATGGCGCTGATCGAAACCGCCGAACGAAAAACCACGTGACCCGTTGGGCGGGAGAAACAAAACAATAAAAGGACATAAATAAGTAGAACACATTTTTCTTCCTTCTCTTTACTTTGTTAATACCACGACGAACATGAAGTCACAGATGAAGGTGAATGATTTTATTCTTGGTAAAAAGGAAATGAAACTACGATGGTTATTTGCTTAGATACTTTTTATTCACTTTGAAAGTTTCACATATTAATTATTTCACACGTTAATTGTTAACGACATAATAAACAATGACATATAGACATCAGAAGCTGAGTAGATGTCCGTACCACGGACCGTTGCGAGAAAAAGGTGTTTCGTAATACATATCACGTAATAATTATCATTATAATGACCATATATATATATATGTACAATATTTATAAACATATGATAAATGATTCTATTCAAATACATGAGTTATCCTAATAATTCTTGATATCTCTTATCGTGCATCTTCTCGGCTTTCTCCTGTGCTACACTAATAAGGAGTTTTTTATTCCCTATTCATTTTCCTTTATATTCTTATCATCTTCAGCATCACCTATTTTATAATTTTGTACTTTCCTCGATTCCTTTTTTGTATCTCTCAATGTATTTTTTATCCTTTTCTTCATTACTCTGAAAATATAAATATAAGAGACAGTCAATAAAAATTCCTACTTTCTATAACATAGTTATAATGTAAACAATAAACTAACTCTTTCTCTTTCTTTACAACTTCTAATTCTTCTTGAGTTTTTACTTCGGCGTCACTTTCCCAATCGCTACTACGGTCTTCCTTCCTTTTTTTATTTGCAAGTCCAGGTGGTTCAATAGCTGGTTGTGAGCTTAATTTTGGATCAGTTAAATGATCATGATCTGATTTGTCCTTACCACTAAACTTTTTATTTAATATCACAGATTCTTCTTCATCTTCCTCTGCTTCCTCACCAAATGATAAAAGATTGAAATCTCTGTAACAAAATTTTTCATTACAAAGAATAATACTATCAGGACTAAATTCTGCAAACATATATGATTTCTGCTTTACTGCTGTTGTTTTAGTTTTTGAATTGTCCTTTACTTCTTCACTTTCCTGTACTATTATTCTTGGTATAATATCAGAAAATGGATTGTTCAATATTATAGTTTTTATGAATCTTGGAAGATAAAGTGGTCTATCATTCTACAAAACAGAGGAAATATTATATTTATATCATTTCTTGATATATTTTCTTGTAAACATTAAATTTACCTCACCTACAAGTGCTTCTTCAAGTTTAAGCATGTAATATATAGTTTCTTCAGTAACTTTACCAAAGATTGTATGTTTATTCTGCAAATCTGGTGTAGAATTAAGAGTAAAGAAGAATTGGGAACCATTGTCATCTTTTTCAGCATTAGCAATAGCAATTAAATCTCGTCGACAAAGACGTAATCTTGTAAGAAATTCGTTCTAAAACACATATATCCAATAATTATTATATTTTTGAATAAAAAAGGAATTCATTTTATTTTTAAATGTAGTTTCACTTTAAGTGGTTTTCCATATATTTTACAACCTTCTCCTGTACTTGTGGGATCACCACCTTGTGTTATGAATCCTTTAATAATTCTATGAAATATAGTGTCATTCTAATAGCCTTCCATACATAACTGTATGAAATTCCTACATGACATTGGTGTTTCTTTTGCCCATAATTCTGACTCAATATCACCAACAGTTGTTTCCATTACAACCTAGTTATAACAAATATATTAGTTTGATTAATGTAAAATACTTTTAAAATCAAATTTATTAAAATTTATTACTTATTATTGTAATTCAAATTAGAAATTATTTAATATATTAATATAGAAATTTAGAAAGCAAATATTGTATATCAGTTAAATTTTTAAAAACAGATATTCAATCCATTGAAGTATTCTTTAATGATACTTATTACTTCACCCATAGTGGCTGGCTCTTGCATATAAATATTACTCATGTTCGTAAATCTCCTATAATAAAAAAAATCCTTCGTCAATAATATTTCATATTAAATCTTTAATCATTTAAAAATCAGTCAACCAAATGGTTCTTTTCTTGAATAATCATCAGCAGGTAAGACATACCTTTTACCTCCTTTTAACATTGGTTTTGTTGGTTCAATCAATTCCATGTGCTACAGCCCCATTATCCCTGCTGCTTTTATGGTTTCCAAGTTCCTATAGATATTCCTACACATTTTTGCCTTAATGCAGCATTTACACTCAATTTATTTTTACCTTTCATAACTATTACCACTTGTTCATTCTCCATCTCTTGAATGATCCTCATATTTCCATGCCGATGCCACACATTTCTCTCTCTTGATATATATGCTTCCTCTTTTCTGTTTCTTGATTCCACACAGTATGCATTTTCTCTTCTCACTGCTTTCATTGCAACTTCTCCTTTTCTTTATGTATCGCAGCTCTATCATTCTGAAACTTAATACATTAGCGATGACCATTGACTTTGACCACTGATATTAACATTATATTTATTCAGATCAAAAACACAACATACCTTTCAATCTCAATGTATCCTCTGTATCTTGATGTTAAAAGATGACATTGTCTAAATTAACTTCATTCCCTTTTATCTGCTTCAAGCATCTCCCTTTTATGAATCTCTATTTGACCACCAAAGATTTCTATCTCGTATACTATCAGATGGTTAGCTGACCTAGAATATAATACACATATCATACCTTACATATTAATATTACTGCTTCAATTTTTATTGCTATAAAATATAATTCATGGCATCTAATGGCTCCATGCTGATATTCCATGAATCCAATATTTTTCTCACGTTGTACGTGCCTGTTTATTTCAATGCAATATTGTCTTGAACCTATTCTAGGCTATTATACCGAACAAATCTAATCCAAAAGCCTAATTTCAGAAATATAAGCAAAAAAAGGAAATTGCGCAGCACGAGTTGAGAAACGTTCGCATTTTCGCCACACTATATTAAATATGGAAGTACGAAAACGGAAAAAAGTATCAAACCCCGTTAAGGAACAAATTATTATACATTCATAAATAGAAAAATACGATTCAAAAAGCCTAATTCAAAAACTAGAAGCCAAAAAAGTAAATTGCGCAGCACGATCTGAGAGCCACTGACACTTCCGGCACTATTTCTCGAAAACGCACGGTTGAAACGCAAAAAAAATATCCAATCCTGTTAAGGAAAAAATCACTCTACGCGAATCAGTGGAAAAATCCGATTGAAAAAGCCTAATTCAAAAACTAGAAGCCAAAAAAGTAAATTGCGCAGCACGATCTGAGAGCCACTGACACTTCCGGCACTATTTCTCGAAAACGCACGCTCGAAACCGAAAAAAAATATCCAATCCCGTTAAGGAAAAAATCACTCTACGCGAATCAGTGGAAAAATCCGATTCAAAAAGCCTAATTCCAAAACTAGAAGCCAAAAAAGTAAATTGCGCAGCACGATCTGAGAGCCACTGACACTTCCGGCACTATTTCTCGAAAACGCACGGTTGAAACGCAAAAAAAATATCCAATCCTGTTAAGGAAAAAATCACTCTACGCGAATCAGTGGAAAAATCCGATTGAAAAAGCCTAATTCAAAAACTAGAAGCCAAAAAAGTAAATTGCGCAGCAGGATCTGACCGCCACTGACACTTTCGGCACTATTTCTCGAAAACGCACACTTGAAACCGAAAAAAAATAATCAATCCCGTTAGAGAATATTCCACTCTACGCTGTTATGCCAAAAAATCCTAACCGAAAAGCCTAATTTTCTAAATAAAAACGAGAAATCTAAACTGTGTAGCACGATTTCACAGGCATTTGCACTTTCGTCATTTTATTTCACATGTTCATCTTCAATCGGAAAGTAATTGGGCTACTGGTTGGAAAACAGCCTATTTTATGCAGTAATAACGAATTATCCTAATCCTCAATCGAAATCTAGAATGTCTATGCAATAATATATAACTTATTATTAATATATAATATATAACTGTGCAATTGTACATCTAGGCCGAAGAAAAATAGGAAAAACTATTAAAAAGCTGCCTATTCATAGTAATGCTGATCAAATATTCCAACGGTCAGTGGAAATCTAGAATCTTCTACGGCGGATAATAACGGACAGTGCTGTAGTATTATAGAATCCCGCACTTACACCACTTTATTTTACACATGATCGTTATACAGTTTACACTATGCACATCCCTTTTTTTCACATGTAGTATATTACCACCGAAGAAATGTTCATAATCAGTAATCTTGAACTTCGTAGAATAATTAAAACGTCAATCAGCGATATCATTACTTCACGAAACATTTTAAGAGTTAATGTTTCACTTTGACGCGTGAGACTATTCCACCATTTGTTACCGGTACGCTCGTTTACTGCCAACTGGAAGTTGGCTGCGGCCGGATATGCTGGGTATTTTTGTAGCGGGAAAATGTTGCATCTTTGAAATAGATATGTGATAAAGCATCGATGTAGAATATCAAACGATGTTTCTTATATTTATTAATATCAATGAAGCAAATATAAATATATTTCTCTTACCAAAAATTCCAAATTTCTATAATTAATTTATGAACTTGAATTATTAATTATTCCATGGTACTAATGGAAAGATACACCATTAGTATCTTCGGCAATAGTTCAAACTTTCTATGCAATAGTCACCAATAATGATTTAAATAACAACGAATTCATATTCACAATTATATTAGAAAACTCGCTGAGGCTGTGGCTTTACGATACAATTATAAAAGTGGACGAATTAGTTATAGACGAACATGAAATCACAGATGAAGATGAGTGACTTTGTTTTTGGTAAAAAGAAAATGAAACTGTAGTGGTTATATGGTTAGGTACATTTTATTCACTTTGAAAGTTTCACATATACAAGGTAATTGTTAACGACATAATAAACAATGACATATAAAGTAGATAACATCTGAGTGGATGTGGATTATAATGCCCATATATATATGTAACAATATACATATATATACACTACTGCAAATGATTCTATTCAAATACACGAGTTATCTTAATTCTAGATATTGGTTTATCTTGCATCTATCTCCCTTATCGTGCATCTCCTCGGCTTTCCTCGTGCTAAACCTCATGAGTTCTTTATCCCCTATTTATTTTCCTTCATATCTTTATCATCTCCAACATCATCTACTTTATAATTTTCTACTTTCTTTGGTTTCTTTCTTGTAACTTTTAATTTACTTTTTATCATTTACTTCATTGCTCTGAAAATATAAATATAAGACAGTTAATAAAAATTCTTACTTTCTATAACATAGTTATAATGTAAACAATAAACTAATTATGTCTCTTTCTATGTAACTTTTAATTCTTCTTGAGTTCCTACTTCGTCGTCACTTTCTCAATCTCTATTATGGTCTTCTTTCCTTTTTTTATTTACAAGTCCAGGGGGTTCAACAGCTGGTTGTGAGCTTAATTTTGGATCAGTTAAATGATCATAAGCTGATTTGTCCTTATCACTAAACTTTTTATTTAATATCACAGATTCTTCTTCATCTTCCTCTGCTTCCTCACCAAATGATAAAAGATTGAAATCTCTGTAACAAAATTTTTCATTACAAAGAATAATACTATCAGGACTAAATTCTGCAAACATATATGATTTCTACTTTCCTGCTGTTGTTTCAGTTTTTGAATTGTCTTTTACTTCTTCACTTTCCTGTACTATTATTCTTGGTATAATATCAGAAAATGGATTGTTCAATATTATAGTTTTTATCAATCTTGGAGGATAAAGTGATCTATCATTCTACAAAACAGAGGAAATATTATATTTATATCAATTCTTGATATATTTTCTTGTAAACATTAAATTTACCTCACCTACAAGTGCTTCTTCAAGTTTAAGCATGTAATATATAGCTTCTCCAGTAACTTAGTGAAGATTGTACGTTTATTCTGCAAATCTGTAATCTTGTATAGAATTCTTGTATGAAATTAACTAATACTTATTACTTTACCCTTAGTGACTGGCTCTTGCATATATATATTACTCATGTTTGTAAGTCTGTAATAAAAAAATATTTCATATTAAATTTTTAGGCATTTACAAATCAGTCGACCAAATGGTTCTTTTCTCAAATAATCAACAGCAGGTAAGACGTACCTTTTACTTCCTTTTAGCATTGGTTTTGTTGGTTCAATCAATTCCATGTGCCACAGTCCCATTATTCCACCTGCTGCTTTTATAGTTTCCAAGTTCCTATAGATATTTCTACACATTTGTGCTTTAATGCATGATTTACACTCTGTATTCAATTTATCTTTAACTTTTATAACTATTACCAAGTGTTTATTCTCCATTTCTTCAATAATCCTCATATTTGCATGTCAATGTCACACATACTTCTCTGTTGCTACATATGCTGCCCTTTTCCTGTTTCTTGATTCGACATAATATGAATTTCTTCTTCTCACTGCTTTTATTCAAACCTCTCTCTTTTCTTTATATACCTGAGCTCAATCATTCTGAAATTTAAGACATTGGTGATGATCATTGACTTTGACCACTGATATTAATATTTATTTAGATCAGGAATACAATATACCTTTCAATCTCACTATATTCTCCATATCTAGTTGTTATAAGAAGCCATCACCTAAATTAATTTTATTCTTTTATCTGCCTAAGCCATCTCCATTTTCTGAATCTTTATTTGACCATCAAAGATTTCTATCTTGTATGGCATATGGTTAGCCAACCTAGAATCCACCAGAGATATCATAACTTACATATTTGTATTGCTGCTTCAATTTTTTCTCGCTACAAAATATAATTCTTCTACATCTAATGGCTCTACGCTGGTGATATTCCATGAGTCCAATATTTTTCTACTGTTGCACGTACCTATTTATTTCAACAGAATATTTCCTTTTCAGAACCAAGCTCTGTTATCACTAATAAAAGGTGGAAAAACAATGGCTCATAACTTACACTGTTTAATTACAACTAAAGGTTATGTTAATAATTCTATAATTAAGGAAGTAATAAAATTTTAATCGTAAATATTTCAAAAACTATTGAGTATTTGCCGCTATAATGATATATTTTCTTAAACTGCATGACGATATCTACAAACCTGCAATATTTCAACTAAATCGGTGACCCGAAGGACTTGCACTCTCCTTGTTAGTTTATTTTTTATCAACTTTATACTAAAAAGTCATTCGCATTTATGTACCGTATAACGAAACTGTTTCAAATAACAAGTGACTTGAAGAAATTTCTTATAATTTTGTACACGAAAACATATACACGTGGTATATATAAAAATACGAGATCTACTGGACTATGATTCCTTTGCAATGGCGGAGGAATACGATAGTTGCGGCTTGTTACTCGCGCGAGAGCATCGCGGTGATTTTACCTTTTACGGTGAACGAGGAAACCGTAAATCGTGGGGTAAGTAAAAGACGTGGTTCGATTAGAAGACTTGGATAGAGAGTAATTAAAATCTAGCCCTGGCCGTCCCGGAGCTTGTAATAGAATTACACCCTGGATACCGAATGTAGATTAATCTCGTGCAACGTTAAATAGAAGACGTGGCAGAAACGAGTTTATGAAACCGCAGCGATAGACACGCATGGGCATTTTCTCATAGGTGTAACCTTGTGTTTTGGAATCCAACACCGGGAGTGGCCTCGATTCGACGGAATCGGATCGATTTTCTCGCATGATCCATAGGCGAGCAAGCGTTGCCCGCAAGCCCGTTCACATTCCACCGAAACGGCCCGGCCGATCGAAGATATCCGGTGCCTTGTTGGGATCATTAGCGTGAGATCGTGTGACGTAACGAGCCAATCAGTGTCCCAACCGTCCGAGTAATGATCGTGTACCGAGAGGTATTAGCATCGTGGACGGACGCACGATACCGTTAAACAAAACCTTACCTCGTGACCTATGGCCCCGAGGATCCCGGCGGACTTCACCGATGACGAGGACGATCTTGTCCAATCGAATGCCCGGCTCTTCCACTCGAATCCACGGCTTTCCTGACCTATGCTGATCCGCAGGAAACGGATACGAGAACGGGACGAGTGATCTGGATCACGACCTCTGTCTCCGTTCCAGGAGCCACGTGGTTCCATCAATAGGACGATCCACTTCTTTCTTCCCATTCCTACACTTTCCGACAATTTCATCGGTCCGGCCGATGCGCCCAAATACGGCAAAAAATATTTTTCACCCGATATATACCGTATTTTTGTATTTTATAAATTTCTCGTATATATTTCAATCGTTTCTGAGTTCCTCCTTGTCAATATTATTAATAAAAATGATTAATTTTATTAATAAATTGGTTTTCAAGTCTAGAATATGAAATTATGTAAATCATTCTTCAAATTCTTTTAAATTACGTAAATTTATTTACATCTTTGAGATTTTGTATATAATAATATTTCAGTAAATGATAATGAAGTATCCAAAATTGATTGACGTTTCAAAATATGTTTTAAATGGATTTTTGTATAAAAATTAATAATTTTATATAAATAAAATATATACGATAGGTATAGAATAAAAGAATACAGAATAAATAATAACTAATTACTAATATATAATGAATTATTCAGATGAGAGACTCGATGGTGCTCCAACTTCTTTCGTATCATCAATATCATCACATTCTTCATCATTATTATGAAATTATTTTTATTATATTTTATTCTTTGTCACTTTTTAATTTGTTATTTTCGTAATAGAAACATATTTCTATATGCCTTTCTTGTTATTAATACATATAAAGAGACATCGTTTGATACTCTGCATGGATATTGTAGCACGTAGCTATTTCAAATATAACGTCTTTTCCCGCGACAGCAGCGCTTAGCTAGTTATCCAATCGCAGCCAACCTCAAGTCGCGCCAGTCGAACGTAAAATAACGCATGGCGGAATATTTTCGCGCGCGAAGTGAAACTTTTATCGTCGACACAAAACGTTTCGCGAAGTGGTATTATCACTGATTGTTGTTTTAATTACTGCAAATCAACGACATATACATTCAAGCACGGTAATGGGCAGTATCGATTATTAATTCGTAATAGTGCAAATGTAGGTTACTTTTGCAATATTGTCGCCAACACAAGTTTAAGACATTAATAGAACTTTATCAAGATTAAGATAACTAATTGCGACATTTGTACGAAGTGACGTAACGTAGTGCATATACAAAATGATACGAAGTGCTGTGTGTGAAATATAGTGACGGGAATGCAAATCGTATAAAGACACTGCGTAATAACCTAATATCGATTGTCGGTTTTCGATTTTGACTATTAATTGGGATATTTAGTTGACGTAGCACAGAAAATGCAATTTTTTGATAGCTGTCTCAATTTTTCTTCGATTTCGATGTGATATTTGCGAAATAATGTGGTATGATAGCAAATCGTATAAACATACTGCGTAGTTCTACATTATCGATTGTAGATTCTAAATTTCGATTGTAGATTAGGATACTTGGTTAATATAGTATAAAAAAGACGATTTTTTAATATTTCTCTAAATTTTTCTTCGATTTTGACGTGTCATATGCAAAATGAAGTAACGGGTGACCATATAGTATAAAGATACTACGTAGTTTCCTAAAATCCATTCTAAATTTTAAATTTCGACTATGAATTGTGATATTTAGTTGACATAGCTTAGAAGAGGCGGTTTTTTAATAATTCTCCCAATTTTTCTCCAATTTTGAAGTGACATGTGCGGAATAAAGTGAAGTGAATACATTTCGGATGAACATACTGTATAACTGCTAGTGTCAGCTTGTTCCAGTTGATTCTTTTTGTAAAATAAAGTGGAAACTTCAACTTTGAAGATGTCATAAAGATGGACGCTGGATTATGCTGAATGGATAACGAAAAGGTATATAAAAATTAAAAATATTCCAATCGATATAACTAACGAAATATTGCAATACAAAATTTGAAACTTAAATTTCACTGTTCAGTTATAATGAATGTATCATTTATAAGGGGGGGATGATAATTTCACCTAATTTTGTACTCGCAAGAACGACTTCTTCAGAGTCGTATAGTGATACTAAAAATTGACGATTGTTAAGAAAAATATTACCATATTATGCTTCACAGTTCCAATTAACTATAGAATAAAATTTTCTTTTAAAACCATACTTTTTTAATCTGACTCTTTACCACTGTTTGACTCATCGGCCTCAAAATGTCGTTCTCTGAATAGATCATCCGTGATCGTTGGCGCGAACGCGTCTTCGTCTATCCGAAATAGAAAATACAATGACACCGATGTTCGTTCAATCTCGAATTCGGTAACACTTAGATCCTAAAACCTCGCATGTCAAAGAATAAAATGCTAGTCATCTCCCAATAAAGAGCTCTTTCGAACATAAACCAAAAAGATGCAAATAGAATTTCGCTGAACAGTTTATCGTATTTAATCTCTTAAGCCTCAAGTGTTCAAAGGCAAAAATCGGTATGGTCTCGAACCCCATTGATCAATTTCCAAATACAAGCATGACCAATCATCCTTTCGAGAGTCTTCTTCCTATCATTCTCGTACCTAATCGAATCTCGATCGCTGGAAGCTGGAAGTGGCATCGATCGAACGAGCAGGATGATCGACTCCGTGTTCTATTTTTCGAACGATTGCTTCATTTGCCGAACCTGACCAATTGCTCGACGTAATCGGAACTGAATCGAATTCCTTATTGGAACTAATCCTCGATACCTTGCCAAACCTCGATCAATCAGCGACGTAGGAGCAAACGGTATCGATCCCAATTAGACTTCGTTGAACGAAGGATCGCTACCTCTGGTCGAATCCTCGCACTGTCCACCGTCTCTGGAATATAAGCATGGTCGATAACCGGGGAGATGCAGGGTCCGATCGGGGCCACTCTGGGTACCTTATCGGCGAGCGATCGCGCAAAGCCAGAAAACGGAGAGTGGTACCACGTGGATCCTCATTGGCCGAGTCCATCGGACGATCCGGTGCCCCTAACAAAGTCGAAGTGGTTTAATTCGTCGGGTGACGCAGCAGGCCAGGCAATGGCAAAAAATAATTCACGGGTCGCGGAAGTGTACGCGGGCTGAGATACGGCGGATAACGCGCGCGAGCGTGGCCGACGAGCGGCGCGTCCGCTGGACAAAAATGACGGTCATCGGAGGCTTAATTGCTATCTTCGATCTGAAAAACGCAGCCGCCGTGAAGCGTGGTCCACGCACGCGGACCCACGGCGTGTACACACACGCTGGCCGTTGTATCGTCCATCTCGTAGAACGGAGCCAACGGGGCTGCTACGTGGAAGCAGCGCGGCGATCGAGAAAAACCACCTGGAAGCTGGAACCGTGGAGAAACGCGTTTTCGCGTGGAACCGGCTTTGATTAATCGCTCGGCCGGGCTAATAACGTTTCGTCGCGCGACAGCCGACGCGACTAGAACGAGAATCGAAATCTATTAGCGCGCGTACTTCCGTTATAGTCTATACCCGCCGCGCGAGTTAGGTTAACCCTACCTTGGCGATCGGTGGGCGGTAATGGGTTAATAACGCTCGCCGGTTCTCCGCTCGCGTCTTCGACGTACCATTAGGCACGCGTCTAGGTACAGTTACTTCCAAAAGTATCCGAGCTATCTAAATCTCACTTCCATTTATTTGGGTTAATTGCGGAGAAATTGAGGAGATTTATTCCTTCTCTGAAACGCTATTTATCGCTCTTTAAAAGTTATGTATCAGCACTTCGATACGTGTTCGTGTTACTGCTGCAACTAGAGAGTGGCGTCCGAGTCGCGTTAAATCGGTATATTTAATTGCCTCCGTGATTGATTAAATAAAATCGTCAATTCGCATTTTAACGTTTAATTCTTGCTGCGAGGAATGAGAAAAATTCCAGCCGTGCCAGTGATTTATACACTTATCTTCGACAGAATAAACGCGATACCGATATTTAGAGTACCGATACTTTACATCGATGGCATTCCAATCCTCCGTCAGTCTAACTGTTAATTCTTCCTCACGGCAAATTGATTTTTCGCGAATTCTAAGCTAAACTTCCGGCCGTGGATTCTCAATAGGACCCATTGTCAGTTGCCTAGCGATCGTATTGGGTGGGAACAAAACTTACGCGCACGAAATACCTTCACCCGGGATCATTCGCCGAGTTTCTCTAAGACGTTCATCGAACCTCGGGCTTCCGTCTATGGGAACAATATCTGGTCCATCCAGGATGAGACGGCGCCCCGCTGGGCCGCTAGATAATCGTCGGAGCGAAACATCGGAACGGTTCGCGACCGGTGACAGATCGTGACCCGTCCCGACGTAATTACGAACTCGTCAGTGCTTTATTGCCGTCCGACATTCCGGCGTGCCTAAAATCCCCGGGCCCGACGTACGGTGGCTGTCACAACATCCACGACATTAGTAACGCCGATACACGGCTATCTTATACCGGTGGTGTACACCTATACGAACGATGGAGCGTCGTCCGTCGAGATAAGGGATCTGTCGGCGTTCCAGGCCCAGGGGACACCGTGGCCTGGGCCCGATCTCGCGAGCAGCGAACGTACTTACATGGCGAGGCTGCTGCGTGGGGCACGCACCACGAATTCGTGGCACGCAGTGGACGCGGCCGTTGCGTGAACGTCGAGTCACGGGTGTGTATACCCGTCGATCACGATCGATAAGGCCCCCGAATGGATGGAGAGCGAACGGGTGGAAGCCCCGTGGCAGGACGAGAAGTCTCTCGCGGAGAGACAGCGGGTGCATTGTCCTGGTTCGTGGCCGCGGGAGCGTGCCTTTCCGCGACCAGGTATCACGGCGAACGGTCGGGGTTCAAAGGCGCCGACCGGCTTGCCTGGCTGACGCTGAATTTCGCCAAATAGGTATACGCGGCCACATAATGCGCGCATTATATTCACCAAGCAGGCAGCCGGCTCGCGTTTGACCGGCCTACTCGTGTCTCTTTGCGTACTTGGCCCGAAAGGCAAACCGACGCCGATCGCCCGTTCCCTCGGTCCCTCTTGCGACGCCGCGACCTTTGCCTTCGTGGAAGGTACCGGTTCCCGCGTCGGACTTTCCCTTTTCGTCGCGATTTTTCGACAACTGCTCGGTTTCGAGTATGCGATAGCTACGAAAGAGGCACCGACGTTTGCTCGAATCACCGTCTTCCGGGTACTTTGGCCGACTCGCGTGGGATGTAAATTTGAAGAGCTGCGGAACAGCTAAGGGCGGGACCAGTTTTAGGATTCCTGTACCTCGCGAGTGTTACCCTAACGCGATTATCCATAGTGTCCTCGTGGTTCTTCGTTATCGATCGATGACTAGCCTAGTTACTTTTAGTAGTAAGTAACTAGCTAGTTACTTTTAAAGTAACTACCAAATGCACCGCGTACTACCAGTCTTCGATCGGACTGTCTCTAGGCGGGAGGGGCTTTCAATTTCCGTCGGGGTTCGCGTCGCTGCTCGTAAATCCTCTTCGGATCTGCCTGTGGCGCGTATTAATAACGCGAGTGGCTGGATCGATAAGAGGCCCGCTGCTGCTGGTCGCTGGACAAGAATAGCCCGGTGGATCGAGTTTCTTATCGCGGTGGTACCTCGGCCGATGCCGCGTGGCCGATTTTTCAGGCTCTTGGGCCAGTCGGAGATTACGTCGGGATCACGCGGCAGGGTAATCGCACAGCGCCGATGACGGGGAATTAATAAAGAGAACCGTCGGGCGGGGATCCTCTTCCTCGAGCAGGGCCGGAATCGGCGGCTGGCCGTGGAAACGGACGCGAATCGACGCGGAGAAGGATGCAAAGCGACAGTTAGGACAGGAACACGGCCGAGGAAAGGCAGCTCGTTGCCTTCGTCCAGGCAGCCGGGGATGAAAGAGGCAGAGAGGCGCGTGCGAGCGAGAAGGAAACGGCGAACACGGCGAGGACGACGGACGAGGAAAACAAGAAGAAGCGGAGGATCTCGCGAAGCGAGCCACACAAAACCCGAAGAGCCGGCAAGCGAGACGAAGAGTAAGAGGGACGAGAACCAGCCCGAGTCCAGGCCATCCAGCCACGAAAAGGTGTAGGGCAAACGTATACAGGGTGTGCGGTAAAATCGCGCCACTCGGATTTATCGCGGGGACCTGGCGATTGCTCGTGCGATCTAGGAGTAGCTCGACGATTAATAATCGACGATCGCAGAGACGAGGGGGAAGACCGGAGGAATCCGTGGCGCGAAAACGACACGCGTTCGCGCGATATCTGTCGCGTGTCGTTGGTCGAGGGTGTCGTTTTGGGTGAAAAACGGCCGATTCGTCGAGGCGGGAAAGCAACGATATTTCACGCTTGCGGCGCCGATAACCTGTCCTTGCCTAATTATTCATTCGCGAACGATTGCCGGCTAATCGGGCCACGTATCGGGCATTCCTCTGTCCAGCGGGACGGCAAAATGGCGATTATTTCGTAAACTCCGGATAACGCGGCTGACATGGAAATTATTGGTCGGAGTCGGTGAGCCGTGTCCCTCGAAGACAGGTAGCCATCGGAAGAAAGAAATGGACGGAGAAACTTGTCCGTGAATGTCACGGCTACGCTGTTGCTCTAGAACAATGCCGTTCGGAGGTATTGGGCAAACTCGGGGCCCTCGCGAGGGCCCACGACGTCTCCAAATAAACTAGAACGAGTCACACGGAACGAAACCCGGCAAAAAGGAGAATCGGAGTCGGTGGAGTGAGCAGAGAGCATACAAATGCATCGCTTAGCGAGTCGGAATCGGAATCGCGAGCGTGACACCGCAGCTCTTCGAGCTCGAGCATCGTCGATTCGAAGATTAAGCCGCAATTAAATTGCAGGTTGGCTCGATTTGTCTCGGACGACGGAAGTCGGCCATCTTTCTGCCGCGAGATGTCACGCTGCCGAATTATTCCGAGTAAAAATTACGTATTAGCAGTTCCTCCTAGTTCGGTTAGCGCCACGTCTCTCGATGAGCCGAATAAACGGTACGAACAGTGTATATATTCTTTACAAAATTCCTCCGGCAACGCAGCTCGCTTGACCTTTGTTTTTTATTAGCTGTCACGGTATTGCCCAATGCGTTATCACTTTCCTCCTCGTTAGGAGAGGCGAGATAGCGTCTTCCAGTTCTTACTTCCCGGTACGCGGTCGAATCGCCTTACACCTGACGAGCTCGTTGATTGGCCGAGGCGAAATTTCACGAGCGTTCTCTGATAATGTGCTCGCTTTTGGGCCGTGGAGCAGCAGCTCACGGGGCCCCGGGACAAAAACGAGCGACAGGAAAAAAGCCAAAAGAGATAACAGCGTGGGGGGTGAACGGGTACGCGAACGGTCTCCGGAGGGGGCTGCAGAACCGGAATTTTATACAGTGGCGTAACACACTGGGTAATACGCAGAGAATCACGAAACTCCTGGTCGGAGGCTACTGCCCCTGCCTCTTTCTCCTTTCCGCCGATCGCTGCTTTCTCCTTCTGTCCCGAACGCCCGCTTCCCTCCCGTATCTTTCCGTCCCTCTTTCCTTTTTTCATTTTCTTCCTTTTCTTTCTTCTTTTTTCCGCTTCTCCTCTTCCTTTTCTCCCCATCTGGCCGGGGTCGAGATCTCGTTGTTCGATTAGCCTTTCGACGAGGTGGACTGTCCTCTTATCACGAATGCCTAAGATTCGTCCCTCGCTGGTCAATTAAGTAACCTGCGTTACACGGCTAATTAATTTCGCTGCAATTAATTAAGCTTCGTCTCGTCGAATCGCCAAGTACGGGTCTGCCTACGTTGCCACGATTCGACGTCTCGATCATGCGTCCCCGAAGGGACCTCGCATCGTCGTTTCCGTTGAAGATGGGCCTAGAGAAGGGAAAATTTCGTCGTTTCGTTACGGACGAAGCACGCGCAATGGCACCACGGTTGATCTTCCGTGACAATGGTCCGGTAAAATGCGGGGACAGGGGGGCGAGCTCGCGAAAGAATCATCGATAAGGAAGAACCAAGTCGGACAATGGTAAGGCGAGACGAAGCCACGCGGTGGCGGCTCCTAGCGGCGGTGGCCAGAGGTAGCGATGACCTTGCCAAGGTCACCGCGTCCTAACTACTCGCAGACCCTTCCCTCGTTCTTTCTCCGTCTCTCTTTCGTCCTACATGGCCCTTATTATTATAAAGCAGTTGCCCTGATTCCCCCGAGGCCGTGTGCCATTCATTCGCCTCTCGTTCGTCTTCTCGCTGCCCACCCCACCCCTTTCGCCGCCTTTTTCTTCTCTTCGCTTTTTGTCTCGTTACATGCACGGCCTTTCTTCGTCGGCTCGCCGGCTTCGACGCTGAAATCGAAACTGCCGGACCGAGGCCATTATCGCGTCTCTATTGTGCGATGCTCCGTTTCCAACTCGCTCCCTCGCCATCCTTGCCGCTTCGTTTCCCTTTTCCTACCTTCTTACCGTCCTTTAGCGCCATTATTTCTACGCCCCGGCACCAGCCATCGGGCCCCTCGTTCCTCCCTGTCGAAACCAGACCTCGCGACCCGCCATTTTCGTTATAGTAGCTTCGGTAGGTCCAGTGCTGGATGAATATCCCAACGCGAAGCACAAATCCAAGATCAGCGAGCGTCGAAGGAAATCGCAAATTTTGGAAACGAATTAATATTAAAATGCATAATTTTGAAAATATTCGAGCCCTTTTCGTTTTAATATCGCAAGTTCTTTCGCTCCGAAGCTATCCCCCTATCTCGCATCTAAATTGCTAACGAAAGAAAATATAAAGCGGAGAGCGCGTATTTCACGGTGTAAACGTAATACGTAAAGCGACTGATATCGGGCGTGGATTTTTACCGACGCCCTACAACCTTGCCGCGATCGGTGGACGTATCTCGACACGTGAACCCACTTTACTCGTTGCAGAGGCAAGAACGGGGACTCGTCGACGGTTCACGAGGCTGGGAACGGTAGCAGTGGCGGAGGATTGGGAAAATGGCTGCGCGAACATTTGGGCGGTGGCTCGAAGGGCGGCCAGGACGGCGGCGTTGTTGCAACGAAGGCGAACAGCGGCGTGGCGGTGGAGGGTTCTGGAAACGAGAAGCCCTTCGGGAAGACCGTGTACGCCTCGCAAAATCTCTACTGCAGCTTGCCGAGGGACCACGGCCGCCATGCTTACAATGGCGGCCGAAAGGCTGGCCACGGGAACTCCGCGAAGCTGCAAGGCCACGATCGACAACGATGCGCCAGCGTGAACCATCACGAGAAGATCACCTTCGGCGACCTTGGCACCTTGACGAGGGGCGGGCCGATCTACGGTAGCGAAGGGAAGACGCTGAAGAAACGAAATCGCGATCGACGCAGGCACTCGCTGAACGAGATCCACGAGCAGGGCAGGCAGCGTCGTAAGAGGTGAGCGAAATTTCTAATTAAACAGGTGAAAAGGTGGCCCGGTGCGAATCTGGCAGCGGTCGCGAGACAGCGATTTACCGTGGTCGTTGCAAACCACAGAGTCATCGTTCCGATCTACGACGACCGCAGATACGCCACGGGATTAATTTAATTTGTTCGAGCCCTCGCTCACCGAGCCGCCGTCTCTTTGTTCGTGTTTCGGGGGATAGAGCGTAATTGAAAACTTGATCGTTACGTCGCTCGGTCTCGGACTAGATACATACGCGTACACACGTGTGTGTACACACGGGACGTTTCATACGGGGCGGAGGAAAATAATTATACGAATAAATGTATGACAAATGATGGAGTTTTTTGCCCAACTTTTAACAGTACCCGAGTTCCTGCTTGCTCGCATTTGATCCCTCGAACTCGTTCTCTCCTCGCGGTACCCTCGTCCATTATAGCCGCTGTATACGCTGTTCTATTACGATTAAAAACGACACGGTGCATTCAAAGTTGCAAGAAATTCGAACGCTCGCGCCGCCGCGTTTATACCGGCGGTAATAAACGAGCTCCGAGCCGGTGCAATTAATTTCACGCGGCGACTCGGGCTCCAGGCGGTTTTCTTCTCCGCGCCGCTGCTTTTCCCGCGCCGAGGAATCGCTACTCGATGCACGGTTAGACGGCAGTCCCTTTTTGCCCGGGACGCGTCCCGGCGGTCGCGGGAAGTTCGCGGAAGCCTCTTGACTCCGGAGACCCGCGCCGTTTCCCTTCCCCCCGATGATGAACAACGCGTCGAAAAAGGGAATTACGAAGGCTAGCCCGCGGCACGTTTAACACCCCTCGTCCCAACACGGAGTCGAACGAAAAAACCCACGGAGTCGTTGGCCGCGTCGCTCGTCTTTGCGTTTCCTCGCGCTGCTCGTCTCGACTGGAAAATCGCCACGCGACCAAGCCTCGTCCTCGACGCTCGGAAAAACTCCGAAAGCCTTCCTCGAAAACGCAGAGAGCGAGGGGGGAGAGAGAAAAAATGAGGAAGGAAAAAAAAAAAGAGTGTCGTTGCATTACGAATCGTAGTACTTTCGTTGCACGTCAGTCAGGCAGATTGTTTCTCGCGCGGAGTGCCGAGTCACCGAGCGCGCAGATGCCGACGTTCGTACGCGCGCGCGCGCGCGTTACGACAGACCTTAATGCCGATTCATTCGACGAAATTATAAAACACGCGGCACCGGCGAGCGGTTCTGTTCGTCGACTCTTGCAACACTCGGAATTCGCAGTCACGGTATCGTACAATTCCCCGTGGTCGAATACCCCGCGGGGTGTAACCCCGATTTTTAGCACTAGAGCTTGCAAGCTTCCTCGAGCAGGAACGCCGAGGTCGGATCCCGAGGCGCGTACAGTTTAATCAACTACCCGATGCCCCCGCGTAGAAGTAAGAGTACCTGGGTTCAGGTGCACTCTGCTTACTCTCGAATAATATCGCATGATCGACGAGCTTCCTGAATGGTCTAACTCCTGCGCGCCTGTTCCGATTTTTACCTCCGTGGGGGACCACTCTCGACCGACATTTTTTCTCCCATTTTCGCCCATAACCCCGGCTCGCGCGAATAGCCGAAGAAAACCGCGTCCGGATACGTATCGATGCTCCTTTCATAGTCGTCGAGATGAAACCACTCTCGGCTAGGATGATTTAACGCGGCAGTTCGCCGTTGCCCCCGCGAATGTCCGGTCATCACGACCATAGTAAGACGCCAGCTCCTTACGCTGGTTGTAAGTGTCCACGACTGGTATGCGGCCAGTATGTACGTCCGGGATATATGGTTGTCTTCATGCTCGTCCTTCGTATAAGGCCCTCCTCGTGCTGCACGTAGCCGTGCTCCGCGTCACGGAGAGGATCCGCGCTCGCGCGGCCCGCGAAATACCGACGTAGCCGGAGTTCGTCGGTCCCCGTGGCGTGGCGAGCCTGGCCGGAGAAAGCTGCAAAGGAAGAGAGAAAGACGCGACCGGCAGGGTTGTTGGGTGCTGAATTTACGACGGAGACCGCGATAACCTCGATAGCCCGACACGGGTGTATCGCCGTCCCGAAGACGGTCAGCTGTCTGTCGCGGTACCCCTTCTCGCGAGAGTATCCCGCGATTTCGGCGATGACCGTTCCTCGTCTCCTTCTCGGGCGCGGAAACGTCGAGAAATCGCGCGTGACTGGGAGCAAAGGTAACCGAAGAAAGGGAGAACCATCGGACGGGAAAGTTGCTCGATCGAAGCGGTCGAGGAGGGTCCGCGTCTAGCGTGGATGGACAACGGCGAGCGACACCTAAGCAAGGGAGCCGAGCAATGGCGGCTGTGACGGCGGCAGGATCGAACAGGGCGACGGAGTGAAAAAGGCGCGCTCGCGGAACGCGTATTTCTTGCTCTCATATCTGCTCGCTGGTGGTTTATTAATGCCTGGCTGGCACATAAACAACGACTCGGTCCGTTCCAGCTGGCTCAGCGGCGAAAAAGTATTACGCGTGTGGCGCGCGAGAGCGAGCGCGCTCTATAAAGCACCGGGAATATCGTACAATCGGAGGCGGACGTCGCGGTATGTATCCGCGTCGATGCAACGTACGACAGTGGAAGGTGCTATACCTGTCACCGGCTCGCTCACTCGCGTACACGCACGCGTGCCTGTCTATTCCGCGGCTGCCATCGAAAAAACCTTTTAAGTAACGACGTATTCTCACGCGTTTATTCACGAGCCACACTCGCGGATACGACACGGCTGCGCCTACTTATGCGCGCAGGTGCGAGCCGAGCTTCGCGTCCCCGTACACGCGCGTTTCATCCACGCGTGTATACCCGCGCCGCGTGTCGGAGGACCGCGGGCCTGCGAGAGATAGCCGCAGGATTTGGCGGTGCGTTAACGTATTCGTTAGGCGGCTTACACCGACACGTACTCCTCTGCCCTTCTCTGCCGAACTCCTGGCCCAGCTTTCCCTTCCTCCATCGTCATCTCACTGGACTCTTCTCGGCCCTTCCGAGCTCTCTCCCTACTCTCTCTTTATCTCGTTCTTTCTTCGCTCACCTCGCCCTTAAACTCTCTCCCGCGTCGTTCGCTTTCCTGCAGGCTCTCTTGAGCTAAATATAGCTAGGGCTCAGATATAAATAGAATAACCCCGCGGGCCAAGATGGCCGGGGTCAGCTCTCGCATCGTCGTCCTCCTCGTCTTCTTCTTATTCTTACGCCTCTTCTTCTTCTTCTTCTTCTTCTTCTTCTTCATCTCCATCTCCGGCATCTTCCTCTTCTTCGTCCTCTTCGTCCACCCAGCTGCTGATTTTTCTTCTCGTTTCTTTTGCACACCTCGGCTCCCCTGGGCACCAGGATTTACCTGTCCCCTCGGTGTTCGTACGGCTACTTCGAAGGCTTTAACACCTCCGTGTCCACCCCGGGCAATTCCATTGGCCGACCTTAGGCCGGCAGAGGTCGGTTCCCCCGATAAGAGGTCACCGACTCGTCGGGCCCACTCGGTGCGCGCCACCCTTGGCTGGGCCCGAGCTTTCGGCCGTTCGCGTGTTCCCCGGTTTTATTGCTCGCGCCGCGCTCGCTCTTACGTAAAATACATGCCGGCTCGTTTCGCCGAGACCCGCGGCCGCGGACGTAACGTGGAAATTTGAATTCCGATCTCGTCGCGGAGCACCACGCACGAGATTCGGAGTGAAACGAGCGAGCAGCGTGACGCAACCGAATGGAACGTCTCGGAAGAGAGCGGAAAGGGAGCAGTTAGATATTCCATTTTCGTTCGTTTTCGTGTCGCGAGTCGACCTCGCGTCTCTCCTCCGACGCGTAGTCCCCGAGTCGGGAATCTCCAACATCGTGTACCGCTCTAATCGGACCAGATTAGACCCCGACCCTGGAACGACCTAGCGCTCCGCACCGCGGGGATACGGTTCGCGGAATATCCTGCGTTTATCATTCTGTACGAGAGTTGGCGGTCGCAGGACCGAAACGGGAGAGGCAATGGACGAAGAGGAGGATGCGATGGTGATGGTGGTGGTGGTGGTGGTGGTGGTGGAGGAAGAAGAAGGAGAAGAAGAAGACGAAGAAAAGGAGGAAGGCGGCTCGAGGCTCCGTTCGACCCTGGCCAGGGCCGTATCGGTTGGATTAATGGCAGTGACATCCCGCTCGTGGCCAGATGAGATTCTCCGGCACGGTCGCGAGAACGAGCGGGAGAAAGAAAAGAGGGACGACGAGGAAAGCTTGCGCGCGGAGAGGGACATACGGGGAGAGAGTGAAGGTTGGAGAGAGAGGGGAGATGGGCGAAAAAGAGGAGGAAGGAGAAGATGTCCAGAAGAAGAAGAAGAAGTGGACGACGAAGAGGTGGAGGTGGAGGGCACCCGATGCGAGTGGAGTGCGTTGACCTTAGGATTCGATGCGCGTCCTTGAGGATACCAAGATGGCGGGTTTATGCAACCGGCCACAATGGTATCTGCTGCAGGCTGCGGAGCGTCTTTCTCTCCCTTTTGCTCTTTCTGCATCTCCCTCGTGCTCTCTCGCTCTCTCTCCTTCGCCGTCCGTCTCTCTCTCCTTCTCGCTCTCGTCGCGTTCTATTTGACGCACGACGATTCGACGCGGCTGCATTCTCGGGGGACTCTCGTGCACACGCTTCCAGCGGCGGTCTCTCCGGTCTCCTCCTCTTCTAGAACAGCGCGCGGCGCACTCGGCCACACGGGCACACGCGTGTGCACGCACAACGTGCGTACGACCGGCACCGACATGAGCTTAAGACGCGCCGTTAAAGCCAGTCAGTCCAGTTTCCATCGGCGCAGGCTGCACGGACGAGCCAGGAATACGGCGTGGATTCGAAAGGAAATCAAATCCGAGGAAAGGCCAACGAACGGCCTGGGATGCGCGCGAGAGCGCTCGCGAGAGCGCGCGACCTCTGCCACTCTATCCTTGCGCTCGTGCGCGAGCGCGCCAGCGCGCCGACGCGCTTCTATACCGGTGACGCGAAACCTGGAAAAGCGGCCATCCTCGTATTCGTCCTCGATAGATTCCTAGAGCGTTCCCGTGAACTATACTCGTCAAACGCCCGCTCGTCGACACCCGTTCATCGTTGGCTCGTCAACGAGCCTGTTCTCTCCGTTCCGAGCCGCTTTTTTCCTCTCCGTCTCCGATTCCTTTCGCAGACGTTGTCGCCGTCTCCAAACGGCCGCTAGAGCGCGATCCGCGTCACATTTTCCGAATTCCACCAGCGACGGCCATCGATAGCGTACCCGGCCACACGGTATTCTTACAGGGTGCTGGTAGGGGTCCGATCCCCAGCTGCAGCCGCTCGATCGTACGGTTCTTATTAAAACGATCGATCCATCGGTCGTGTACGCGTCCGTTTCTTTCGGTTTCGTTCCATCGACGAGGACGAGGCAGCTGGCCGCGCGAGTGCTCGTCGTTGCGTGTGTGTCCCGGCAGCGCACGAAACGTTCCACGGAGAGGCCAATAAATTTTGTCGCGGCCTGTCCGCCGGCCATAAAGATTCGGGAACTGGAACTCAGGAAATTGGTACGTCAGTGTCATCGGGACGTAAAAACTCGTTTCTTGCGCGTTGCACGCGGATATACGTATATAATATATATATGTTTGAAATATATATATATATGTGTATCGACGAGAGGGAAGCCGCGGGGATTCGATACTCGACAATCGAACCTTGGCCACGGCGACGACCCTCTTCGACCGTTCGCGCACCTCGCGAGCGTGTGTGCGCGCGCTCGCGAGGGGGAGCGCGCGTGTAACCGTGTGCATGCGCGAACTGGCATCGAGACACGAGTACACACGGCCACGGACAGCGTACAGAGACACGTACACGGAGGGTACACATACGCGACTCGAGCAGGGATCCTTGATCCTACAGGAATGCAGTCTTGGCGGCCCACGCGGCCTCAAGTACCCCACTCTCCGTCTCTGTCTCTCGTTCGGCCGCCTGGTTGCCTCGTTCCTCTTTCTTTCTTCGTTTTCACGAGATCTAATCCCCGTAGGGCCACGTTGGTAAAGCGGAGACCGGCATTGGTCGAATGCACGCGCCTTCTCGTTATTCCGCGCGCTTTCCCCGGTGGACCGTGAACGCGTCGTTACGGGATTATTAAGCGGGGTGGAAACGGAGAACGCTCGTGGTGGTTGGGTAAAATTTTCTCGCGCGTAGGGCAGAGGGAAGATGGTAATCGGCCGGCCGACAGTGACCAAGACAAATCACCGTTACTACTGTTATTCCCGTATCGTCGGTGAAATCTGAACTCGGGAAATCAAACGCGGCAATTTATCAGCCGGGCGCAGATTCCTCGATTAAAATGGGCAAAGATCCTATACGATAAATCGTTCGAAGCGCAGAAATTCAAGCGGGCCCGGTAAATCATGGGAAACCGAATCCGAGCTTGCGCTGGGTGGCTCGCCCCTTCAAGCACCCTCGAGAGTTCCTCTTCTCTCCATCTCGAGGCTCGTCGTTTTCCCGCGCGAAACCAGCCGCGGAAACCAACGTGGATGGAGATGCGTAATAACGACAAGAGCGAGAACAACGCGTGGCGTGGCATTTTTCACCGCCCTGTGTGCGCCTGTTATTAATTCCTGGCCGTTTAGCGTGCGGCGAAAAGAACGATACTCGGGTTTCAGCTCGCGCTGTGCTCCACCGTCGCGCGGTTCTCGCGTGATCGAACGAGCCGCGTCCCCCATAAATAAACTTTTCATACATCAGCACGGAGACCGTGGCAGCGTGGAATAAAGCACATAGAGAGATGAAATCATAGCCTGCGCGCCGCAGGATACACCGTGCATCCGCACCGACGGTGTCCGGTAGCTCGCAGCGGTTTAATCGACGTCCCGCGAGGAACTTTTCCTCCCGAGCATCTCCGCGGCGCGCGAGACCGGCGCGAGCAGTTAAACAAGCAACGCCGTATACGCGCGCCAGCGCGCTCTCGAGAGGGAAGATCATCTTCGATCTTCAAGGTCGACTGCATGCGGCTCGAGGCCTTCTCGAGGAGGCGTCGATCCAGCCACAGCGAATTCGTTCGACTGTTTTCTTCGTCCCGCATCTGTTCCCTTCCTCCGTATTCACCTACGTTCAGGTGCCACCTTGGTTATCCCTGCCGACTCGTGCAACCTCCTCGAATCGCGTTCGCCGGATTTCTCTATACCTGACCCGCGCTTCCCACCACCAGGCATCATGACCACGTCCGGGAACGACCAAAGATTTTCCTTGGACATCGTGAGGCTCCACGGTGACGTAGAGGTACGAACGATTCATGAAGAGATCTCTCGATTCCAATAGTTCGCACCAACCCGCGCGAATTCGTTAGATCCCGAGGTACAAGTTCGACGTAACCTTTCCTATGGAAGAGATCGATGAGTTGGAGGATTATTTCGGCGAGGAAATGGCGGAAGCGGCGGAAGAAGGCACGGAAGAGGTCGAGGCATCGGGAACGAAAGAGACGGACGAGTTTCCGTGGGACGCCATCACGGTTCGGAGCGACGAAGATGAAAAGTACGAGGACGAGTACCGCGAGAAGAAAGAAGTAGGCGAGGAGGAGGAGGAGGAGGTATCACTTTCCACGACGGTTTCTACGGTGGAAAAGCCCGAGGAGGAAGCGCCACGACCGGAGGAATCCGATCACGTGCTCGCCGAGATACCTGCAGAGGTGCGCATAAACCTTCGTTCTCTCTCCTTCCATCCGCGATATTGCTATTCCTCACGACCTCCATGATAGATTAAGATTCTGTGCCTCTATGCACCCGGCTTCCCGCCGTTTCTCTGCCTTTAATCCGTATATTTGCACATAATGGCCGCTCGCGATCGCTACATATTGTAAACGGAGAGGATGTAAATAATAAGAAGAGACCGCCGGTATAACGTTCCGTTGTTCCTCGCTTCCGTTTCTTTTCTGCGCCAGGATTTGGCTGATCGCGAAGAGATCGTCGGCAAGTTGCGGGAGATGTTGTCCGAAAAATCCGAATTGCGGCGGAAGAACAGGATGCTGGAGCTGTGGGTGTCTAGACATTTGAAGAAGGTCAGATCGGATTCATCCTTGCGTAAGAGTATCATTTTCGCGTTGCACCCTCCACCGGTTCTCTGAAAAGAGCAACCGCGTCCGAGATTGACCTATAGTCGCGAACATAGTTGCATAAGCGATCGCTCGCGTAGACCCAGCAACGGTTGACACCCTCGGATCCTACGAAGACGATGGAGCAGATGGAGGAGAAGTACAGGGAAGTGCTGCGCGAATACAAGACGCAGGTCGCAGAGATACTGAGCGAGCAGGCAGAGATGACGTACGACTTGCAGACTTACGCGCAAAAGGTGCAGTCGCTGGAGGAAGAGGACGATCGGATCTTCGAAGGGTATCTGAACCGTCAGAAGGAAACGGCCGTGGGTCTGATCTTCTCGAAAACGGGCAGAAAGATCACGGAGAAGTTGATGGATAACCTGATACGTCGCCAGGTGTCTTTCCCCTTCTCCCAGCGAGTGTTAGACGTTCCTACGCTGACGATGATCGTCCAACTTTTCGTGTCAGACCGCACGCCGTGAGATCTTGGCGCGAGATCGCCACAGCTACGTGTTGCTTCAGCATCGACTCGATGAATTAAACATGCGACTGAAAATCGCCGAAACTCTCGGAGAAGGGATGACCACCATGGACTACGAGGCCCTTTACATCGCCAATGTTAATCACAAGGACAGATTGGACGATAGGGATCGCGAGTTGGAGAAGCTTCGAATCAAGTACGTCTATGGATTGCGTTTGCAGCTGCAAACTAGATTTTTCTGATTTCTTTCGTAAGATGTCGAGGATTTTATAAACTAGAGTGTTAGACCGTTAGCTAAAAAGTATTTCGGAAACCTAGCTAGATACTCAGACATGCCTACGTTTCGAGTTACTTCGAGATCTCAAGAAACCCATCCCCAGTTAGGTTACACGCTAGATAAGACTCCTTTTCTATCTTGGTCGATCAGAATCGCGGAGACGGTAAACGCGGTGGCTCAGTACAAGGAAAAGGAGGAGTGCATTTTAGAAGACATAGAGCTGGAGCAGAAACAACTGGACGAATTTCGCGAGGCGAATACCAAGGTCCGTGAACATCTGAACAGAGCTCACGTGGCATTGAACGACGTTCGGGAAACCTTAAACGAGAAGAGACTCTCTGCTGGACTCCTAGTTGCTCAGTAAGCTTCTCTCATCTCGCGTGAAATACCTTTGCCAGATCAACGCGACTCAAGTTCCCACGATATTTTAGGCAAGAGTTGATAGAGATGCAAAAGGTGATGAAGCTGGAAACGGAGCTGAAGAACAAGATCCAATTGATCAAGCGCGAAATTGAATTGTACGAGCCGGCGAAACGGAAGATGAAGAAAAAGGCGTCGCGTACAACGTTCGCCTAGAAGATCGGGATTTCTTTGTAAAGTCGCGATAAGAAGAAATTTAGTTACTTATAGAATCCAATCTTGTCATCTGCTTTCTTGCATTGTCCCTCTGCTTTTCGTTTACTTCGCGAGCGATTCATCTTCGTTCTCACGATATTCGAGCCAAGTTTCGCGATTCTCTTTGGAATCGTATTAATTCGATCGGTCGTGTCAGACCACCCATAGGGATTTCAGGATCGATCCGTCCACCAGAGCAGTGGGTACTGGTACTGAGGGTATTTACCTCACCTAGGTAAATCGAGCCATCGTCAACTTTTTCCCCGTCTATGCAGCTGCTACGAGCTTAGTATCTTTCTCGTTCCTTTTCTCATCGCGAAACGTATTAATTAAAACGTATTAATTACGGGATTAATTACGCGGGAAAGGGTACAAATTCGCACGCAAATCCGCAAATTTACGTTTCGTCGCGTGCGCGATACTTGGACGCTCGCGTTGAAGAGGACGCTTGCGCGTAGCTCGGCTTTGAGATTTTCAGCGTCAATTTCTTTCCGCGCATACGAATGCAGAAAACGCGATGCAGATTCGCCTCTGGAGGAATATTAATTCTACCCCTGTAGAAGGCAGTATACTCGGTCGAAGCTGACTGCTTCGTTAATTAAACGATAATCCTGGGAGCACGGTATATACCCTGGAAGGTTTCCATAGCAACGCGTACACGCTTATCTCGCCTCTCCGTGAGGCGAACGGAAGAAAAGGGGAAGGGAATGGAGGAGAAAAAATGCTCGCGAAGCCCGTATTCGAATATTAAAATTCCGCCTTCGGAAACGGATAACTAATAGAAGCCGAACGCTCGGAGAGGTAATCTGAAATTCATATTCTACCTTGCTCAATTTTCCAAGTTCTCGAGTTTGCTTGACAACGCGGACCATATATCTTGCAGCCGTTCGACTCGGACGAAGCAACTTGGCGGCTGGGTTTCATAATCGCCATTACACCCGGCGATGAGTTAGCCTTAGATTAGCAAAAGCGCTTCATTGTCAGAGTGTGGGTAGTTTCATTCATTCGTCCACCCACTCGGGAACGGGATTATTTAAAAGAATGCAAAGGTTATCCGCACGCTCACGCGCTGGCGAGCGAGCGAGCTGCCTAGCGAACCCCGGAAAAGAATCGCGCCTATTAATTTCGCGTGGGCGTAGAATGTACTTTGGCCGGGCAGATAAAATCAGACAAGGGTGGATCTCCTGCTGTTTATATCGAAAGGGCACGGCATCGATCGACAAGACGCTTCTCCCCCCGTCGAAGCTCGTTCGCGCGATTTCGGGGCCAATTAGGACCGGCGTCGGGGCCATTAATTCATTTTGGTAATTTGTCCGTGGCCGGAATTGATTTAATGCCAACGCGTGGATCGAAGGGAAGACGAATGGTCGGCCGTGCAACGCGAAAAGAGATGACGTGTCAATTAAGCTACCCTACAATCCCGCGGAAAGTATATGCAAAAGCCCCTCGGATGCGTGGAAAGATAAATCACGGTAAATCTCGGCTCGATCGTGCTCGATCGCACGATTATTTATACCCGTCATTCTCGAATCGACGGCTCGTTGACCGTTAACCGCGAACGCGTTCCCTTCCCGGTAACTCGTTTAACGAGCATAATGTTCCATACTCGGTAACATTACAACGGACACTTCCTTTATCCGTGGAAAATTATGCCCTACTATTTATGGCACATAGCGACCAAGTTGCCGCAGCGTCGCCACTGAAACACGCCGATTTTTCACCCTCCGAAACGCGTCCCCCTCTGCGAACCGTTAGGATTCGTGCGGAGTTGTCGCCTACCTGCCAACCTCGCGCCATCCGACCGATCTAGCCGAGAAAATTCTTTTCCCGGTGCCTCCTTAAGGATTTCACTTTCGCGCCGTCTCGTATACCTGACCTCCATCATTCGTGCGCATCTTCCCAGAAACTCTAGCAATTTTCCTCGAAGCACGTCCTCCCGGGTCTTACCCAGGGATCCCTGTTATAACTTTCTTTCCGCTGCACGTCGTTATCTCTCGATCTGTCGCTCCTCTGCGGCCAGGTTTCCTCGACGCCAGGCGTAGAAAAGTCCGCTCGTGCGAGAGTGTCGCGCGTCCACCGGATCCAATCGCCGGGAATAAGGATCGAGACTGCTGGAACGAGACCGCCGCGTAAGCCGAGTGGCTGGTCAAAGACAACGAGGCATGCGAAACACGGGGAGAAATCCCGTGGCAAATTATGCAGATCTGACGTATTTGCATTTAGTTAGCATACGTACCCGTTCGTTGCACGGCCAGGTCTACGGTATGGACTTTCATCTATTTACCATAAAAAAGTACACGGTAACCAATCCCGTGGATGGATCCACTGGTCTCACGCCGCCCCGCCCTGGTCCCTATCGGGTAGGGTACGGATTCGTAGCGTCGATTCCTGATCGACGGTCAACCCCGACCGAGTGGCTTTTCCAGATTAACGTGGATCTTGCTACATAGGCGTCGCCACTGTGTCATCGCGAAGTGGAACGATCGATCCGTCACGATCGCTGCGTTGTTCCCGCAACGAGATTACGCGGTACTGACCGTGTTAGAACGCAACGATCGGGTAAAGTCTCGTCGGGTTTAGGTGGGAAATTCGTGTTTGCCTTTACGAAGGAGTGAGGTTCGTCGAAAGGGAACGACTACGAGGTAAATCGCACGGTTGGAAGGTTGTTCAGGCACAGTGTGCCCCTCGGTCGGTTGGACGTTTCGGGGCCCAGTGAAATTTCGCGGGCCGAGCAATGTGGCGCGGCAATTACGCGAACGCGGAACCCTTCCGTAAAAGGGAAAACGCGCGTTAAGGAATCATGTCCATTCTCAAGGTCGACCGGTATCCTACCGGCCCCTACCGTAGACTGCATAACGCGTTTCTATTACGCGGTCAATTGCAGCGATTGTTGCGTGTCTCTCGCAATCAGCGCCACCGTGCCTGCACGTGTGCTTTCTCTTTCTCCTCTTCGGCCACGCCGCCATTTTACCTTTTTTGCTCGCCGCTCGAAAACCCAATGGCCGGTTAAAAATAGCGGTAAAACACACGCGTCTCTTGATTTATGCCCGTTAAAATCATACCTCGCCGCCGTTTCTACGGATCGGGCCACGGCGAATGGGATTAATTTAACGCGATTAGATATCGAATGACCGATGTCGTAACGACAAGCCGACTGTACCTGGTGGCGCGTCGCCATCGAGCGCGAGACCCGCGAAAAAGAATCGCCGGATCACCGAGGGGCTGTCACGGCTCTGGCAAATTGCGAGGGAAGGATTGACGGTTAATGGGTGTCAAAATAACAATGGTAGCCTGGCGTAGATTAGACGGTTCTCGCAGCGGCAAACGAGGACTCGACGCGAGGAAACGCTAATCCGGGTGAAATGAAACGACCGATAAATCACTCGGAGAATGCGATTCTATTTTCGGCCATCCGGCAATGCGTCTAGCCTGTTAGCCGAATCGATAGGAATTACGATTGCCTCGCGTGTCTGCGATAAATCACCATTTCGGTGTATCCCAATGCGGGGGCCAGTTGAACGTTCGGGGTCGGATGCATGACGCTTGGGAAGGGAACGGATGTCGCTCGCGACATTCCCTTTCGGAAACCCCGATCGCGGCTGTTCCAAAATGAGAAAGTTTTCTGTATCGACCCAGAACCCTAAATGACGCAACGTCGAAAGCAATTTTAAGGAGGTCGGGTTGCACAATCGTAGAGAGAAGATCCCGAATTTAGCAATCGCGGGTCTACCGGCTCCGCGCGAGGACGGAGGCGGTCGATCCGGTCATCGGAACACAAAGGCGCCTTTCCGTGGCGGTTGCGCCACGCGAAAATAGCGTAATCACGGTGATTAACGAGGAAACTATGTCTCCGATGTGTTCTCGTCGCGGTGCTTCCAGCAAGGGGCCCCGACCGCGATCGGATACAGGCAGCCACGTGCGTGACACGTATCGTGACGAGCGGACAATGCGCGCGCGGATCGATACGCGGCACAGCGATTTAAATACAAGCAGAGAGTGACACGCGGGCCGTGCATACCTTCGCTTTCTTTCGCGACGGGCCGAGAGAGCAGCGGGACGCGCGGCGTTCCGCTCGACGGACGTCGTCGAGAGTAAACGCGATCGGCGATCATCCGCCGTGCACTCTCGGGTATTTAGGAATGGTTTAATGGCTGCGATCGTCGGATCGACCTCGAACGCAGCGGCAGCGCGACCGTCGTCCTTGACAAAAGGCAAGGCAGATGGTCAGCAAGACGAAGGAACGTCTTGGTCGACGCGGCGCGATGGTATGCGCGATGGCGCGTGTGCCACTCGCAGCGCACGAACGCCTGCCTTTTTTTCCAAACTGGCCAAGAACAAGAGGAATGTCGAGCGCGTGGGAGTGCACCGGCCTGCGCGGGTAAACTTTCTACGAAAAGTGAACGGGAATCGATCATTGTTCCACTCGAATTACGGTTTTTCCCTATGCTCGATGACTTCGTTAGAAGGCGAGGCGAAGGGAACGATGGAACGAACGACCATTACCACAGGGGGGGAACGAGAGTGCTCGTATACCGATCGGCGCGTGTTCCGCGAAATGTACGAACCCGCGATTTTCGCGTTACACTGATAAACGACGTGGACGAATCGTAAAGTCACACCGAGTCGAAACGCACACGACATTACGTAAGTACACTCGTAAACGTGTAATAAACGCGAGGAACGCAGCGTTTTAGTCACATTTTATGGGACGGGGGGCCGCGTGGGTGAAGGAAGCGAGGAACTCGCGAGGATTTTTATGGTGTCGAGAATGTACATCTCTTTGTGGCGGGGCCACCGATGACCACGATAAACATCCGTGTATATCTGCCTGGACGTTAATCCGTTATCGTTGAATTTCGTGTCATCGTCATCGCGCGCCTTTCCCAATGGCGTCGGCGGGCCCGCGAAGGAGTGAAACCCGCGTGAAGAGCCCTTAATGACGAGGTTACGAGATTAGATCCGGAACGAAGGCTGCGGATGATGTACGTTTCAGAAGCATTGCCGCCCACGTCTCGGAAGTATTGCGTTAAGAATTTCCACGTATAAACAGCACCTGCGCAATGCGAAGATTCGTTAGAACGGGACCAGAACTTTCATCGAGAACGAACCGGACTCGTGCACAGGCCGAGTTGATTTCCTTTAGCCCCTGAAATATTAACATATTATCACGGGGCATTGGATTAAAAGGTTTACCGCGTAACTTCGATATCGTCGTATGGGTTTTAAGAGAGCGAGCGTTCTAATTGCGAGACTGGATCCCCGGACGACGACGACGCCGTCGCCGCCGCCGTGCGCTAATGTAAATTCGTCAGGGAGCCACTTTATCTTCGTCGCGGGAATCCGATGTGATTAACGATAACATTCGATTTGACGGAAAAGAAATGTATCGTCCCGCGTACGCGATACGCCAGGAATTTTTATACGCCCCACCCCGCGCCTCGGTACCGGGTTTCGCCATTAAGCGACTTTTGCTCTTATTTGTCATCTTCAATTTCACATTCCGGGATATGCAAATGAGACACGGGTTGCGCGGCGAAACAAACGCTACACGAAAAGAAATTCCCTCGCGTCTTCTTGTTCCATTTTATTTTCTCCTCCTTTTCTCCCATTTCCTTTCTTCTCTTTTATCAAACGAGTATACGCTACACCCACTCCGGGAGCGGAGGCTTCATCGCGATAAATCGTTTTCGCTCGTTGGACGACTGGAATCGAGCGATCGGCGGAAATAAGAATTATCGAACGAGGCGATGTGTACGCGATACTTAACGGGGAGGAGGATGCCTCGAACCGATTCAATTTGCTCTCGATTTCATGGGAATCGATTGCAAATCTAGTTGGCTAGATGGATGGAAAACGGGGACCGATGGAAAAAGCTGGACGCCAGTCTAGACACAACAACGCGTTAATTATCGGCTATCCGGGCTGGAAATTTCGCATGGTGGCTATAGCAACAAACCAGAAAACCAACATCGCGAGGAAGAGAGAAAGGAGGGGAAGAGAGAGGCCGGTATATAGGGAATAAAGAAACACAGAGAGGATAATAGACATAGATTATAGCGGCCGGTGGGGGCTGCACGGCGCGGAGGAAGGAAAGAAGCGGGGTAGAGCGGTCGTTTGCCTTGGATCGCCTTCGAACCGGAGAGTCCGAGCCCAATCCCGAGAGCCCGAGCGCAAAGCCAAGCTCGATCCCGATTCCGATCCCGCCTGATTTCCGTCCGCGTGCATTCCATCTCGTAGGTTCGGCCGCGGTCGGCTGGCTTCGGGCCGACTCGGTCGGCTTCGCCGGCGCTCGGCCTCGCTGCTCGGCCATGCTGTCGTGCAACTTCGGCTACAGTCGTGTATCAGCGCTCGCGCGGAGTGGATCGTGGAACGCGCCTCGTTCCAAACTCGACGGTGGAATGACGGTGTCCTTTCTGCCGTCGTCACGAGACGCTGAAAAGGACGCTTGTTCGCGCACTGACGTTTCGCCTGCCTCCGCGACGATGTCATCGTCGTGAGCTCGGTCGTCGACGATCGATATTTTATCAACGAAGAATCTCGCACGTGGTTTACAGCGGGGGCAGGATTCAGCCGGCGCGTTAACGTGCTGTGCGTGTAACAGTGGATGTGCTCGTTCGGTCTCCGTCCCTCACGCGCTATCACCGATCCTTCTTTCTCTCTCCCTCTCTTTCGCTCCTTCTCTTTCTCTGTCTGTCTCTTTCTCCTTCCTTCCTTCGCACGCTCTCCGGCTTGCTCTGTGTGCCTTCTACGAACCACGACCGGTCGTCATCCTGGATAACGCTTGTCCGCTGGAACCGGGCCCGCGCGTAGCAACCGCAAGAAAAGCTAGTCGAGGCTGAATCAACAGGTGGGAATCTGCGAACTTACAGGTATCTATTTGTTTCAATTTTTCCGTTCCATCGGTCTAACGCCAGCTGTCAGCTCGCCGCTGCCAGGTGGCGTGCAGCACCACCGCTGCGATATTCCCCTAGGGATTCCACGGGCTCGCGAACCCGAGACGCTCCTGGCCAGTGCTCCTTGTTGTTTCTCGCGTTTCTTGCGGCTCGGAGCAGGGTGCCCCGCGTTGTGCTCTTTATTCGTACACCTGCCCGTCGGCCCTCGCTCCCCTCGCGCGCGGCCATCATTCCGCCCTCCTTTTTCCTTTCCAAACCGTCAGTCGGAGTCGCTCCACGTGCGAACGAAAATTACACGATCGCTTACATAACGGTCCCGTAACCCTCGGCATCGATGGATCGAAATTAAACCTACAGACATCGAAAGTAAATCGCATTATCTTACTCGATGCTCGTGTTATTCGTAACCGTGTCGCATTCGAAACGTAAAGAAAGGCGAAAAATCAAGCATGGCGTTTACGATTCACGCGCATGCGCCGCGCTCCCGTGCTGCGCAGAAGAAACGAATAGCCGCGGATTTTAACGGATCCCGTCTCTTTCTTTTGCACGGGCAAGCTCGCGGAGATAACGATCCTTGCCGGATCTCCGGTGTTCGTGTGTTGCTCGCGAGCGCGATCAACAGCCTCGACGCAGCAGAAACGAGCTCGCAACGGGATATCGCGGCACGAGGTGCGCGCATCCCCGATTGTATGTACTCGCCATTAACAACGCGCTAAACATTCTCAGGGAATTTTTCTCACATGCGGACCTCGACCATTTTCCGTCTATAGCGTATTGTTCCTCCGCGTTACTTTCCACGAGGAAGGAAGATCGCGTGTTCCTTGACTACCTCGTTTCGTTTGTGTACATCTACGAGCTCCACGGCTCGTATTTTCCTGTACTCGCGCGCGTACGGCGAACGTGTTCGAGCGTTCTAAAGGTATCGACCACGCTTCAGCGTTTCGGGCCTCTGTTATTGTAGTGGTCAAAGTGGTCGAGGTATCCCGTGTTTGGAGAATGACTCAAACGCGAAGGTTGAACGAGGGAATCTACGTCTGATACAGGAATGTTTTTATCCAACCCGTAGTCCGTGTATACCGAGTGGAACAATCGTAAGATTCTGCTCCATCGTCTTTCGGCGTGTATACTTTTTTCCATCTCGATCGACACGCGTCGTAAAATTTCCAGCTTTAGACTCAGAATTTCATTATTCCTCTCCTCTCGTCTCTCGGTTTACTCCGTTTTTAATCCCTCTATGGCCGACCGTGTCAGATCTCTGTAATAGATCTGCCCAGGGTCGTAGACCCCGAGGTTCGATCGATTTCCCGAATGAAAAATTCAGCGCGCCGGTGTAGCGTCCGGCCGGTGCGTCGGCCTTGACATCGACGCGATATATAGCCCCGAGTGCCTTGACCTTTACGTCGATAAATCCGTGGGTTGCTTCTTCTTCGCGTCGTCGAAGGTCGACACCGCTTCCTTCTCCGGCCTTTCGACACGATCGTTTTTCGAAGCGAGCGCCTGGAGCAACGCGAATCGTCGGAATAGCACGGCTCGCTCCGTCCGGGGCCCCACCTCTGTTTTTCGTTCGACTCGGGCACACCGGTTCGCCAATCGAATAATTAAGCCGACCCGATACGCCATTGCGAGCGGACGCCGCGGCGTCGTAATAGAATTAGCCGACGCGATCGCGCGTAAAGGTAATTTCGCCGACCTTGAGTCGCATACTCGTTTCTGGAAACGCTATATCGAGAAATCGTCATCGGGGACCGCGAGTCTCGTCCGCGGCTGTGCTCGTTTCCCTGGTTGGTCGTTGCAATTGAAGGCTCGCCTCATGAATGAATCATGACCAGCTTTAAGGACCGAGGGATCCTGCCGTACGAGGAACCTCACGTGCTACCGGCCATCGATACAGGTAGCTACCTGCGCTTGTTAATTACGGTCTCGGGCAAAAGTTCGGCGCATAAACAGGAGGTATGCCGGTTATACGAGGCCTCGAATGTAATCCTTGTTAAAATACCATTAACTAATATACCGATCGGGCCGATTCCAGCCCCGGGTCGCGACCTCTCGTGAACGAATTAAAGTGAAAGTTCGTCTATTCTACCTCGCGTCTCTGCTACCAGCTCCTTTGCTCTCTCGAAGGGTGGTCGCGGGTCTTTCCATCTTGGTTGCACGCGCACGGGGTACCCGTACCCCTTCGTCACCGCGAAAATTTCGTGCACGGTTTACCGGGTAGAATTCATGCGGGTCGTTTCGCGGCTGTCTCACGGAAGAAGGTGAAAAGCGACGAAAGTAGGGTAACGAAATTAATCTCTCCGCCACACGGTGTGCACAAACTCGAGGATAAAATCGGTATTTTAAAACGTGCCGGTGAAACTCTGGCAGCTGTAGTTTCGAGGCTCGCGCGACCATCCATTGCGGCTCGATTAGTAATTCAGACACGCGGTTTCGCGCGTACCTACCGATTTCCCGGGTATAGCTGGTAAATATTTGTTAGATACTACGCGTCGCGGCACGTCGCTGTGTACACCGTGTACTATCCATCGTGTCACGCGAATTCTAATTCAATCGAGCGCCAGTGTATCGCGAGATAGCGATGTTGGAGCGGAGATGAAAGCAGACACGGACATGACGCACGACGTAAACAGTACACACGTTCATGGTGTGCTCGTTGCGTCGACCTTATCGTCGAAATATTTGGGTCGTAACCGGGCAGCAGCGTGGTCTTTAAGGGGTATCGACTTTCAGAAGAGATTACTCAATGAACCGAGTGTACGTAACGTTTCTGGGAAATACTACCACGGCTGGGAGTCATCGGGTAAAAATAAATTCTCGCTCTTTTCCTTTTTTTTTTTTTTCCCATCGTGAGTTATTACTCCGAGTTATTTATGCGAAATTCTCTCCACGGGAACTAAAGGAGGATGTATAAATTTCTTACGGATGAGTCGCCAAACTCGAGCAGTAATTATTAATATGGCACGAAAGACGAGTTACGCAAGCTCGCGCCTTTCACTTTCCGTCTCAGATAAATCTCGATCCCGCGAATTTTCCCCGACGTATGATAGAAAATAGATTGCTCTGGATCGTTAAATTACAGTGGCGCCATGGATTCGATACAATTACAACGTTACGCGTTTTTGTTTTCACGCGAGCACCCCGCGGTTGCGCAAGTCGCGCGGCAATGGCTGCGGGTGCTTTCGAAAAGCGAGGCCTGATTGCTCTTTTTTAATTCGAAACTACGCCACTGATGCAACCGGCATACGGGGATATCGGTGTTCTTGTACCCTGCAACGTTTCTTCTTTTCCTCTGGGTAAACGTACGTGCAGCCGCACGACCGTATTTCGCGCTCATTACCGGCGATTAATTTCCCATTTTTCTTACCCGATTGCAACGAGACGACGTCTATCCCGATCGATAACTGAAACTTATCTCGTTGCATACGTATGATAATTTAACGACGAGACGGGACGACGTAATGGCTGCCAGTACTTGTTGAATTTCCACACTTGTTGCGTGCAATCCCGTCTCGAGTCTCGCCGTGTATTACGTTTCATCCCGCTTAATTATCGTTCGAATAACATTATGCAAACTAGTTGGGTGCAATTTTTCAATCCACGTGAGAACCTTGGTGCAGCGTCTGCTCGAATATCGGTCAAGGTCCGAGGAAATCGCTAGATCCACGAAAGCATGGGTGGAAATCGGATGGGTTTAGGTTTTCGAGCCTCTGCCTTCCCGAGGAAGGTACACTACAGGTATATGGACGAGAAACAGGGATTCCTGCAGACCTCGGAAACGTGAAACTCGAGAAGCTCTCGAATTTTCGGAAAATAAAACTTTCCACTCTCCTCGTGATTCGAAATCTCCAAGTTTAAATATTTATTTATTCAATGATCCAATTTGATACCGGTAAATTGATAATACGCGAGTCCTGAAAATCTCTCAACGATAGAAATTATTACCTTAACGAAATACGCGCGAAATTACGATTTTGCGAATCCGCGGTGCATAAAAGGCGATACGTTACGAGATAAAACCGGTAGCAACTGCGAATTTTCAGGATTGCGAGTTTCGAAAGTGACGGAAGGTTTGCCGGAGAGATGGTAATAAACGAAATTCCAAGCAACCCCCGATGGAAACGGTACGAGATAAAACCGGTAGCAAATGCGAATTTTCAGGATTGCGAGTTTCGAAAGTGACGGAAGGTTTGCCGGAGCGATGGTAATAAACGAAATTCCAAGCTACCCCCGATGGAAACGGTATTACCTCGGCGGTGTTACTCAAGAGCGTAGCGCGGGAGGTCTCTCTTTCTCGCGGCCCATGCGAATCCGCGGCACGGCGTCGCGGTAAATATAGGTTTGTGGCTCCGTTGCTCTTCTCGCCGATCACCGCTGGAAATGGGGATCCAGTTTGACTGGAACACGTTCCAGTTTTCTCGCGAAGTTAGAAAGCATTCTGGGTCAGTCGCGCGAATTGGCGAGATATTCGGCGTCCTCCGCGTGCTCGGCTCCGCGCGAAGGGTGATTACGGTGGTGCTGGTTCGGCTCGGCCGCGAATTCGTATTAGTATCAAACACGGGAGGAGAATTATGTAGCATGACGAATGGCCGGGTCATTAGTGACTTGCTAATCTAGGAACTACTATACGAGGGCAGAGGATTTTTCTGCTCCGCGAGCGAACCGCGAGAGACGCTTAAGAATGATCTCGCGCACCGCTAACGCGAGTCCGGATCCCTCGGCCTGCCACGCGTTCTAGGTTCTAAGCTCCGTAAATTGCCCACGCTGGAAACAATAATAATCGAAGTTTATTTGCCCGCGCGGCTATGCGCGTTACTCAATGCGGCAGGGATCGGGCGTTGCGTTTTACTATCTCGTTTCGATGCACCGCTCGAAGCGAGCAATTAGAGAAATCGCGATCGCAGGCGGTTCAGGTTGAGGAGAACGCACCGGGTATCAGGGACGAAAGAAACGGGCGTGCGGTTAGAGCAGAGCGATATCCACGTCGAATACCCGAGTTATCCGACGCGGCCAGGCCTGTAAAGTATACCGGAGAACTGGGTGTAAAGCGACTGGGCTGGGTGATCCGGCAATTATTCGAAGCGGCTCGCTAGTAGAACGCGAGCGATCCCCTAGGTTAAAGAGTTGTTGGACGAAAAATATCGTCGACGTGCCACGGCTCTCCGAGATATCTCGCGACGCGAAACCGCTGAACGATGATATCTGAAGCGACGATCTGCGATTTACTCGGTCGACGACGGTCTAGCCCCCGTATCTCGAAGCATCTCGAGCATTTCTCTCGTGGCCGTTTCTCTATCCGGTCGGCCTCCTACCGTTTCGCACGTCTGGGCCGGTTGTTCTATAGCAGGGCAGCGGATGCTCGCCGGACGAGACGAAACCGGATGTCCTTCGCTTTGAGAAAAAGAGAGATTAAACGGGGAGTAATGTAGGATAACGAAGGGAGGGGGCAGACGAGCCGGTGAATACCGAGGGAAGGAAGGAAAAGATCGGTCTGGCAAATAACTTTGGCATTAATATTCCTGTTGGCAGGCGATAGCCATTCCACCGGTAACTATCCGGAGCAACTATAATCGCCGATTAAACCGTAATCTCGAGGAATCGAGTGAGGTCGAGGGTTGTAGATTCGCAGGGAGCACCGCGCCGATGGGATTCCGTTTGGGCCCAGACGCGCGTTACGACCGCGTTTCGGTATTACTCGCAACTTTATCGCGCGATATCCACGATCCGTGATAAACGGCTCGGTAAACGTCGGGAATGCATTAACACGCGAACTCGTTATTACCGTTCGAGTGGCTGCATTTCCTATCGTATCCAGTCATTTCCACTCGTCTCGGAAGCGTTTATCGAGAAATCCGAGCCACGAAATCGCACGGAATTAACATCGGGGACGAGACGAATTTTCGTTACCGATTTTAAGCCAACCTGCTCGGCGTATCGTCCATCGATCGGATTAAATCGCGTTATCACGAGCCTTGAAACGTCCCCGAGGTATGCGCGTTCGCTCGCAACCCGTCTAACTAAATTTAGCCTCGGCTTTGTTGCTTTTGCTTCCATTGTGCTCGAGGAAACGAATCGAACGCGCGTATTCGGTGCGCGGAGACCAGGCTGGGTACGGCGTCGTCGACGATTTATAATCGATAACGGATAACGCCTGGAACAGGCTCCAGCCAGCGGATAGCCTCCGCGCGAGAGGCCTTTTGCTCGATTCGCGCCGCGACGAGCGAGTCATTTGCGACGATGAGCGATTCCGCAAATGTCGATGACACGGTGTACCAAGCGTGTGTGCCGGTGATCGCGCGAGCGATTCGCCAACTGCGAACGACCCTTTGGAAATCGCGTGGAAGGCCTCGAGCTTCCCCGAGAACCACTGTTCTCCAGATGCGTCCGAACTGGTCCCCATTCTTTACACCGTTTCCTATCCGCGATATTTGTTTAGAAAGTTTCGTGACAAAGCAGAAAAGCGGAGCGCGGGGAACCGGCCGTGCACGCGGATTCGCGCGAATGCAAAGAAGATAAGTTATCTCGAGCAGCAACGTGGACAAAGGAAACCGTCCGTGGCAACAATGGCCGAAGATTTTTTCCCCCTCTCTCTTTCTCTATTTCTCCCCCGACCGGGTTAAATATTGTCCTTTCCATAGTCAATACGTTATCTGCTCATTTCCATATGATAGGTCAATGATAAGGTTTAAGAACGTTCACCGACGCGGCGAGTCCGGTTCCTTTCTTTTCGCGTTTGTTTCGCGCTCGAGCAAACTCGAGTGTCTGTGTCGCGGCAGAAAATCAAACTTTATCGAACGCGGTGATCTCGAAAAATTATGCGAGTCCTTGGCTGGAATAAGGCCACGTATCGCCACTTACGGAATCCCAATCGCGATATACGCAATCAGCGTTTTACCTCTATAGCGAGCAATCAGCCAAAGAGAGGAGAGTTATGGACTGAGGGGAAGAAAGTCGAATAATAAACAGCCTTTATTTATAATACGCTCCGAGATTCCTGGGATCGCGCAGCGTGTATGAAGCCCGGTGGTGGTATATATCATTACGACTGGGAAACGTTGTTTCTCGATAATGTCGCGCTGTTAAACACGTCCCAGCTTTGTTCACCCGTATCGTCCAACTTTCCTCATCCCGGGGCCCGACTATCTTGAGGATGCTTGACGAGTGACTGCATCCAGCCGCCATTAACGCTAGAACCACCGGCTTGTAATGGTCTGGAGAAAATAAAGGAGCGATAATTGCGAACTTATTTGAATAAAACCTAATATTAATTTCGCCAAAAGCAGCTGTAAACTCGTGGCAACTGCAAGGATAAAAAGTCCCCGACGAGTCATTTCGATACCTTCGGTAATTCAAGCGTCAAGTTCATTTGCACTATCGACGAGCCGGGCTAATTATTGCAGCGTCGAGGCATGTATCCTCCGCTTTTTATCTTTATTTCTAATTATTCGTTAATGTATGCATACAAAGCCAATAATGGAACGTACTTTGCTCGGCTGCAGTTTCGTTCGAGAAGCTTCGCGGTTATGCCAACCGGAGGTTCGCGCGTCCGGTTCGTCTGCTCGTTGGCAACGAATTTTATAAAGGATTCTTCGGTACCATTCTAGAGGGAGGATCAAGTAGCTTTGATTCGCAGGATTTCGTTTAATTTTTCATTTCCCCCGAAGATAGTCGCTCGTTATCGCGTTCCTCGTGTTCCTCTCGCGAAGACGGTCGTGGTAGGTCGATATCGATCATTTTATCGGATGGCTGCGCAGGAAAGGAGAAGCCAGTGGAGAAACGGTAGCGGATAAGATTTCCGCTATCCACCATACACCTGGTGAAACTGTACTTGCTCGTTTCGGTCGTTATCTGCCGATTACGCGCTGCATTTCCTCCGATTTCCAACGCGGCTCGCCGAAGGATTCGATAAAAGATGTCTAATAAAATTACGAATAAAACGCCGCTATTAGGTTAATTGGCGCGGTCATGCGAGATGCGACCAACCGTGTTGTTGTCCGATGCATTTGCCACGGGGAACAATGACAACGGTGAACTATATCGGGGGGCTATATCGTTTCGCTCGAATCCATCCCAGACACGCGGTTTCTGTGATATCGTACAAGCATTTGCCAGGGTTGGGTAGAAACCTGCGCGAGGCTGTGGTAGGATGAAAGAGATTTTGAACGGTCTGGTTTATCGCGGCAAAAACGTCGGAATCCGCGAGAAAGCCTGTATAAATTCATTAAAGGGAATTCCGCGAAATCTCTAGCTCGGTGGTTTCTTCGCGAAAATATCTGACACGCTTCATTTCACAGCCGCGATTCGACGTTTTGCTCCTCGATCCTTTCAACGTCGCGGCTATCGCGAAATTTTTCGCTCGGCAGAACCGTTAGCGAAATATCATTTTCCCTTTCCATCCGTGGAATCCCATCAGAGAGACTGGTAAAGTGATTTGTTTCCAGGGTTTTCGTCGCTTTGCATTCGAAGCTTTTCGATCTCAGTTGTGACACTCGCTATATCCTTGATCCTCATCGCGATTTACAGATACCGATACAGATTTTTAAAGATTACAAAAATAAAAGGAATTGAGTTTAATCTGAACAGTTGATACTACCAATATGTAGGATATTCTCAATGTTTTACAACGTTGATCGGTGTTCAATACCGATGTCTTTGATCAAAATGGCGTTCGCAATCACGTTCGTTTATTAACGTCACAGACTTTGCCGGATGAGCATTACAGGTTGATAGGATATCGAGAATAGGCCCGGCAATTTTACAAGCAATGGTTTAAGAATCCTCGATAGATCTAGTGACAGGCCAGTCGTAATGTCCGCAATAACGCATGTCGAAATTAAGAAAAGCGTCACGGGCTAATGTTTCCTGCCCACGTCAGTGCAGTTGCGCAAAAGCGAGTTCACCCGCGACAGACAATTCCCTGAATGTCAGGTTAAGCTGCGCACGATCTCCGGGGCCGTAGCCGCGTAATAATCGGAGAACGCGGCGCCGCGGCAAGAAATCCACGACAAATTTAGCCCCTTTGTTGCTGGCTTTTATTGCAACGAGTTTTTCCCGCGTCCGCGATGCAACTTTCTTCGGGCGATCGTTCGCTCACGCCGAGAGGCCCGGGTGATTAGCGAATTGCCGATAGCGCCTCGATCGTTCGCGGCTGGATCATTGTCTGGTATTACACGGAATTACGTTCGAACGAGCGATAAACCGTAATGGAGGAAATTACAGGCTTGTTCAAACATCGATAACGTTTCGAGTAATCGTGAACCCGAGTTTTTGCCGATCCACGGGCAAACCGAACGATCTATCTAATCCGATGCTAATTGCTATTTACCTAACGTCCTTGAGAGATAAAGAATATTCCTTGCGGCTGATTTCCACGCGAGCCCTCGTCTACCAGTTTCTTCGTCCTTGCTCGCGATTAACCCACCCGTGAGTCATCCTCGGGTTTCGATAATGGATCAGGTCGGTGGTAATTTTCTGTCGCGCCTTGTTTGCGTCCTGGGCCCTATTGTGGGTCCTATGGATGAAAGGAGACCAGGAGGCCAGGCCTGGACGAATTCTTGGCCGAAGGGAAGTGACGAAACGCCCCTGAGAAATGTTTCCATGATCCATGGGGACCCGGATGCCCAGGTGGAGCAGGCATTGTTGGAGCCTTGCAGGTACTCGGCCCGATTGTTGACTTAGGCCTCGGAGCAGTGTAAATAAAGGCAGTGGTAGAATCGAGAGCCGGTTGTTCTCTCCCTCTCTCTCTCTCTCTCTCTTTTTCTCCTCGTCCGTCTGCATTCAGTGCCGTGATTTCGATATGAGCAAACACGCGCGCTCGTTATCGTCGGTTTGCATGCTTCGACTTTCCTTCGAACACGGATTTACCGACGCAATAATTCGCCAGGTTTTACGACAGGATCGCTCGTCGATATTTGTCGCGCGATTCAGCGAGTCCGGCTCTCTCGAAGAAGGCGCGTGAATATCGCGGCGAGGAATTTTGAACGGGATCGTGGCAGCCACGGGGCGATCATTCGAGCCGGTGTAAAAGGAAACGAAAGAGGGAAGAGCGACTTGAAAGGAAGGGAATTTGCCGGCCGCTACGAATTTGGCGATCGAACGTGTCGCGATTGCCAAAGCGTTCCGGCAGGTTGCGCGAAGATTCAGCCAGTTTCCGTTCCAGCCCGATACGTACTAGCTTCGAGGCTTTGGAATAGTTTCCAATCGTTTCGTGGTTTCTTCCACGAACAGGTCTGAGAAATACCGAACGGGTCGCCGAACTGATAGGGGGTAAGATAAAAGGGGGTGAAGATACGCGAAAAATTATTATCAAAGATACGAAGATTCCAAAGATTCTAAAGGATAGATATTGAACTACAGTTAGTCTTCGACGAAATATTTATTCGTAAATTTATAATTTTAATTATTATTTGTAATTTTAATTGTTGTTAAAATTTTGCATGCGAGCACGGTTTCTCAAGTTTTTGAACGTGTAGCGGGCAAATCCAGCTTTCTCGCGTACTAGTCAATTTGATAATTGACGAAGTCGCGCGAGTCCATTTTTAAAATTGGTAAAATGCAATAAAATAAAACACAAGTGAAAACTGATAAAATTACAAAATAGGATAAAGTAAAGCGCAAGTTCCTTCAAAGTCACAGAATGCAGTTCATTGCAGTCTATCACGCAACTGAGATTACAGTCTCCCGCTTTCAACGTTTGTTCTTTTCCTGACTGTGATCACAGTCTCCCTCCTGCAAAGTGTTAATTTGTCATTTATCAATTTTAATACTACTAATATCATTTCCTAATTTTTGAACGTTCGAGGTCCAGTTATTCGGAAAGGAAGCTTTGTATGAAAAAACGTAGCTCTGCATTTTCGACACATTTTTTCACGTAGATTCGTTGTTTTGAGTTTCTAGAACCAGTTCGGTAATGGCGTGTATCATCCAAGCGAAGAAATCTCGACCTATCGATGCATCGCTGCCAGGCGGCTTTGTTCTCGAATGGCTACCGATTAATTGAAAAATTACCTAGATCGCTTTAAGCTTACTCTTTATATCGTATCCTTTATGCTACCTCTCAAGGACTCGTCGATTTATGGGAACGTTTTACTGCCGGAGGTAGGGGGCATCGAATAAATTTAATTAATCCTCGCGCTAATCGTTCTCTTAAATAACTCACTCGCCATTTAACGACGAATATCGTGATGGAGTAAACCGAACGATTACACTTGCATTAAACAAACAACGGCGTTGGAATTTCTATTCCGGTTCTCCTGATGCGCGTACCAAGTCGAATTACACGGCCGCCATGATGGCGGCGCACGCAGTGGAACAGCTGATGCCGGCCTCGAACAGATTCGCTCGATCTCATTATTTTCCCCGGGGTTACTTAACGGTACGCCTAGAGAATCTGCGGAGCGTACTCGTCTCGAAGCTGACACAATCGGGTCGGCTCGAACAGGGATTCTATCCCGTGTCTCCGCCGCTTTCCAGCGCGAGATTTCACGAGCGGGCTGTCCGCGTGGCGTCGCTTCGCGTCGTAGGTGGCGCTGCTGCGCTTCTTTCCTGTCCGCGTGAAATCGCATCGTGGACTGCCGGTTGTCAGGTCGCGTTACGCGATCCAGATACGAGGCATCGACGCTTTTATCCGAGTTCACGCCACACGCGTCGTTTTCCACGCGCGGACACCACTGCATTCCTCTCACGCGAGGGCAACGCGCGCAGAAGACGGTTTTGTTTTACGCCGTCGTAAACGAGAAATTCGTATCGACGCGCGAATGGACGAAGGTGTCTGGGAACGTCCACGAATATACGACTCGTGCATTTTTCCCCTGGATCCTTTTTACTCCTCGCGATCTAGCCACGCTTTCTCGAGGGAAGCTGGGCAGATGGTAGACGAGCGGATAACGAGTAGATCGAGATGAAAGTGGATCGTTTCCTATCGATCGATAGACTCGGTGTTTACCCGGTGGTCCGGCGATCGTATTTGCTCGCGATCGAAGACTCGCGACGCGTAAATTGATTCGAATTACACGTGCCGCGATAGATAATCGCGTTGACGTCCCTTTCCCGCGGTTAATTGCCAGCTGTCCGTATCCTTTTTACCCGCGAGCGTTATCTATCCGGTACGAGACGGAAACACGCGTCTCTCGGTCACCGGCTGTAGAAAACGGTGCAACCTATGGAACACCGGTGGTACCGATCCGCTTATTCGTAAACGGATCGAACAGGCATAAATGGAAGGAGCGAAACGCGCGAACCGTGTTGATTTCATAACCTGTTCCCCTACTATGGTTTCCATTGTCTCGGCGATTCGGATCGGGAAAAATCGGCCGGGTGATCGATGCCCATCGTGGCTTAATTAGCATCGATCCAGCGTTCGGGGGCCCCCATTACCGGCCAGTTATGTAAATGATCGGCAACTGGCCGGATTAATGTCTCATTGCGAGTCGATAAATTTCGCCGGTGCTTTGAAGTTTCGAGTCCATATCGTAATTGATGTAATGCGGTCCGCGGCAAGGGTACCGATCTGTCTCGCGGCGAGGCTGCCGCGAGGTTTCTCGATCGTCGATCGGGTGAGTGGCAAAATCCTGGCTTGGTCCCTGTGTGCGTCGTTAACGCGGTTAGAACCATTTAGCACTGTCATGCCAGCAGCGGCTCCGAGAAGGTATACCTTATTTCCTACGGCCGCTGTATCGTAACTTTCTCCCGATACGACTCTACCCTCGATCGGCAGCGGACGCGTGTACTTAGACGTGCGCGCGCGCGCGCTCGCCGGGATTATACCCGGGCATATACACTGACATTTGGAATGCTAATGTCGATTAGCAGAATCGATAGGTATCGACGGCCGCGTGCGGGAGTGCGCGCTGCCAGGATACCCACGCACTTGATTGTGCCGTGTCGCTGCCGGTGCGTTCGCCTGTATGTGTAACGAGGCTTAACCTTTCCCTTTGTATCGCGATCCGCAATTTGCGGCGTGTCTGTTCCAGCCGTGTTTGCTCAGCGTCGCGGGCAAACGCGAAGGAAACGCGTGCGCAGACCAATGTCGATATACGAAGGCAGATCTTGCCCACCGGCTATGATCGCGCGCTCGCCAAGTGTCTCTTATCCTATTTTTCCTTTTTTTAATTTTAACCGTTTAAACCCTAAGCAGCGCTTGAGGCTTTCGGAAGAACACGGTCGAAAAACCCTGAACAGCGCGATAATGCTTGCCTTAACCCTTTGACTACGACAGACTTTGAAACGCACCGGTCGTATAACAGGGGTAGGAATTAATTTACAATGTCCGCCGAAAACGGCAAAATTTTGGGTAGAGATGCGCCCTCCGTGTTGATCGCTTATATGCGCCCTCCGTGTCACAATAGCAAAATTTCTGAGCGCGTATATGCGCCCACAGTAGCCAAGGGGTTAATCGAGTGCGAGGAAGTCCAAACGGCGCGATAGCGCTTGTTTCATTTTATGTCGAAAAATCCCAATCGTCGCAATAGCGCTTGTTGATACTATGTGACGTTCATGCGTCAGCAAAGTTGAGCGCGATCGCGCTGCTTGGGACTCAAACGGTTAATATACCGAGGTATATATAGGTATCTCGGAAAATACGAATATACGAAAATTTGGAAACGATTATTCGCAAATCGTTCCTCAACTTAGCTGCGAGTGTATATTTTCTTACGAATATTCGTTTTTCGCGGATAGACGATATAATATATAGGCGTGATCATCCGTGTTATGAACCACTATATATAAACGCGCGGTGTCGAGGTAAAGCGTGATCGCCATTTGCAATTTCTCGAGATAAATCACCGAATCGCTGCAACTACCGAGATATTTTAATCTTTGTTGTCTTTTGTTGTCCCACAATCAGCGAAATTAACATCGCAATATTCAATTTTTCCCACTTCGCCCATGTTACGATTACCTGTGATACATTACGGTTAGATAAACGTAGCATGGGGGACCGTAGAATTATTGAACGGTCGTTCGGAAAATGGCAATCGGCTGCAGAGCGTAAACCTCGAAGCTCTGTATGAGAAACTGAAATTAGGTTTCGCATGGACATACGTCGAAGCTGAGATTTAAACTATCTGTAAAGGCATTGATTTAGAGACGCGAGCGTTACAAGGAAAAGACCGAGACTAAAGCTAGACAGTGGAGATCTATCAGGGAAATCGGTTCCAAATGACGGAGTGTCTGAACGCGGCTCGGTTACGTCGATTAGAAAATGCTAAAGCGAGCCATTAAACGGATAGGTTTTCGCTAAACGATTTTCCCCGTCGATGTTATCGGCGTGAAACGGTGCCGTTATCCAGCATCTTACGCAACGTACGCACTCCCTCGCGAGATCGGCATTATTGGCCATGCCGGCTGTACCGTGTGAGAACTATCGCCTTGTGGGAATCGATGTCTCCTTAACTCTGTCGAGAAGACGTTAAATCAGCGAGAGTAAATGGGTTTTACCCGAGATTATTTGGCTACGGTACACGGATGGTGCCTTGAAAGTGAAGTATCGGTGAACTGACAGGCTTCGAGTTAACCCTTTGGCCTACAATCACGCGTGAGGTTCGTGGTCAGATTTTCGAGCCAAAACTGATTATCACGAGCCTGGCCCGTGGTACATCGATCGGGTCGAAATTGACTATCACGTGCCGGGAACGTGATACGTCGATCGGGCCAAATGTAAACACCACGTGTCACGCCCGTGGTTTTTCGATGTACCCCACTTGTATCTTTCTAATTTATTAAATTAACTTTTCCCGAATTATATTTTTCTAATAGTTACGATACCACCCCGTGTTAGTCGTGTGCGATTGGTACAACTTAAGACAGAGTTGCCAAGCCATGGAATGGCTCAAAGGCTCGCGGAAGGGGTTAATTTTGAACCGTGTTTCCATCGTGAAAATCACCAGGACCAATTCGTTCTGCCAAGTTGTTCGAAAAGGGAATTGTAAATGGTTCCGGTGGTTCCCGTTGCGCGTCTCGGTCTCGCGCATGGGACAGCATGTCCGAGGGTGTTTATCAGGTTCTCGAACGCGACGGCGTTACTAATGGATCTGGCGTATTAATCGAGAGGCGATGAAAGGCTCGCGAGCGTGTATGGTCGGTACGAAAAAGGAATCCGCGTTATTATTCTCGCGATCGGTTGCCGCGTACACGTGCACGGGGAGAAATCTCGCGAGAGGGGTATTAATGACGTATCACACCTACGCGCTACGTGTCCCGACGGGATTTACATTTCCCGCCTTTAGCGTCGCAATGGCGGAGGGCCTTGACGCGGTTAGAGCCTCGAAATTAATTTGTAACCGGAAAACGTGGGCAACCGCGATACCTGCGCCTCGGGGCGACGCGTATATACCCGGCGCGAAGGTTTGCAAGGGTGGGAGTGTGATTCTAATCCGTTCTTTATTCCGGCTCGTAGCTAATATATCGACCAGCGATCCGGTATAATGGGGCATTGTTCCGTGCTAGCCCTGCATTTATTCGGGACCTTCGGGCGTCTCGTTAGGGAACTAATTGAAACGATACCTTTTTCCCGCGTTCTTCTCTTCGTCCACTCGGTTCTGCCTCTAGCCTCTTTACGACCAGTTGCCCCGTTGTCGAAACGCCTGATCGATCGCATTATTACGAGGCGAAACGGTTTATTAGGGGTCGCCGCGTAGCAATGTAAAATGATAAGTGGGAAAATTAGTAGCCGGAGTCGGGTGAAAACTGGTTATCAAGGACTCGCGTATGTCATTTTATTAATGCACCCCGGCCAGGCGGAGCTGTAATCGTATTTTAGCATTATGCGAAAAGTCGAACGCCTTCGCCGCTGTTCCGAATGTAAAATTCAAATTCGTTACTCTTCGGCCGTGTATAATGGGGGAAAAAGGGGAAGAGATACGCCGTGAACGTCGCCGTAAAATCGAAGAAACGCGGTAGACAGTTATTATGGGTTGTTCGCTTTCCGATGATACTCCTTCTGGTACACAAAGGAATATCCGAGCGCTGCGAGATCCGCTGGCTCCGTTCTCCTGCAGCACCTCGTCTCCTTTCGCTGTTCGCCGGAGGAAAAAATTATTTCTGCTGGAAGAAATAGAAAGTGCAAGACCCGATGCGGACAAATGTAGATTCACGAGGACGTTCGGGTGTATCGGAACCGGTACACGCTTTTTCGGGTTTGCAACGCCCGATAACGATCTCATCGGGCCTATCGGATGGGATATAGTACCCATTTGCTTCGCGAGATTCCACGCGAAGTCCTTCGACCATCCGCGATGCGACGCGAGTTCCTCCTGATCCATACAACTCGAGACGAACTTTTCCAAGTCCACAAAATGACTTTGGAGTAGGTCCAGGTAGCATAGGGATCGCTGCAGAGGTCTGCAGCTCGAGGGCGGATCCTCCATTCTTCTTTATCGCGGAACCCCACGATCCTCCGGATCCCTTCGAACCCAGGCAGAATCCCGAAATTCCCCAAACCGTTCGAATGTCCCGAACGAAAGTTTTCAAACCCCGTGCATCCACCGAATGCCAAGGTCATCGGGACGTTTCCATCGCTGGCGAGGATTCCCTATACAGTGCCGCCGACGCGGGCAAACTCACGGCCGTTGGAAAAGGAGACCCGCGCCGGGCTGGCAGCAAAGTTTACGCGTCGATAATTCAAAAGGCGCATAAGAAACGGCCGTCGGGATAATTACCGCGAATGCTCCGGGTATCGGAACGCAATCGTGCCCACGCATCGGCGCGTTGCCATTCAAAAGGTAACGAGCACCGTGAATCATTTTCAGCGGCGGATTCCACGGGTATTTCCCTATTGGCGTGTCCCGGCGTGGCGTGAAATATCGACGCAATAACACACGCGCGCCGTGGCCGTCCGATAAGACGTCCTAACGGTGCAAAATCTTTCCGGTTGTTCGGTGACGGGTCGCGGAACAGGCATAAGATGATCGGTGGCCGCAGAACGGTGATACACGGCCGGCGGAGATCTCTCCTGCGGGATTTCTCACGTTACACCGCAACGCCGTATTTTCCACTGCCCGGCCTATGTTCTCGTTTCCTCGACCGCTCGAGGACGCAGGGCTGCTGCATCTGCCTGGCCGTGCAGCGATCTTCGCGGCGATTTATCTGCGCGTAAGCAGCCGCTGAAGAGAAAGGGGGATATAGGGTGCGCAGGAAGCCGAGCGTTCGCATAGCCGAGCGTAAGCGTACACGAGCGTTTCCATCCACATAACCCGGTAACCTGTCCGACAGTTCCGTTCCACGGACGTGTGCAGTCGTTGCACGCGTTTGCCGCACTCGCGGTTACGCTCGCTCTTCGTATTCGTGAACACACGCTGCCGCGCGACGAGGCGCGCGCGCGCGTGCCTTCCTGCTACCGCTTCGACCAGCGCCGATTCCCGTTCCTACTAACATTCGCAGGTGCATACCTATGCGAGAGTCGTCAAAAAGTTCCTTGAACCTTGCCGGCGGTGTCAGAAGTTGTTGCTCGTGTGTCGGGTGCCAAGCGCCAGCCTGGCTGTTGCGCTTCTATGTAGAACACGGGTACACGGATCCCCGTGATCCGAGGATCGATTAGGTTTATCGAACGTCGTCGGTTCGCGATACTAGGCTAATACACGA